>NC_136695.1:6500807-6503307 GCF_947650265.1 Symphodus melops
TTCAGAATCTTCACAAATGTCAGAGTTTGTTTCTGTATATTATATCACTATAATACATATTTGATTTTTTTTTTTTGACACAATAAAATTCAGTGTCATCAGACTGATGGGAAAGGCATTCATAGGGATTTTTCATTTACAATTTATGAAATAATAATAAAAAAGAAATGGTGCAAATCTTCAGTCATAAAATTAATCATAATAATAATAATACATTATATTTGTAAGCGCTTTCACAATTTCTCAAAGGCACTTTACATATGAAAATCTTAAAATATACAGTTAAAAACAGCGAAAGACAGTATGAAACAGAAAAACAGAAACAAAAGGGAAAAAAAGATTCATAGATTTGGATTCCAGCAAATCAAACACATCATATGTATCTTTTATTTCCTCATGTATGCTGTCCAAAGCTCAATGAAAGAGACTTCTCCACTGTTAAAGATCACCCAATTAAAGCTTGTAAATACAGACAAATTGAAGCTTCAAGCATTGTATTATCCTAAACAGCTACATGATATGAAACAGTAGCATGAGGCACATTCTGGTGTACGCACTGATCAAAACAAATGAAGCCACATGTAACCTTGGCATCGCAGGAGCAACAATCAATTTGAAAGTCTGAAGAAAGTAGAAGAAATATCATCCCATTGATGTCTCCTAAGAGGAAGTCAGATCCCTGCGACTCGTGCACACGAGGATCCTGAGCTTTTCTCTCCATTAGTGGGTAAAAAGAACGTGCAAGCTGAATACCTTTCATCTCGAAATGAAAGCATGACTTATTTCTAGCATTTTCTCAAGATAAAGGACAACAACAATTTAGCTCTCTAAACAATCACTGAAAGACTCTTTTCATTTTTCTGCTGAATGTGTTGAGCCTCACATTTAAGAACACTATTGATCCTTTGCACACCCTCAAAACATCACAAATTCACTTTTTGTTGTGTGGCATTTCAAAGGTTTGCGTAAAATTAGCTTGACAGTTAGATGAAAACATATCTTTGGTTCTTTTTCGTTGTCTATTAGTCGCCCCTGTTTTCACTTTTCTCTCCTCTTACGTGTCTGTCCCTGAACTTTCTCTCCCCTTCTTTCTATCACCCCCCTCCCCTCTCTCCTCTTTCATCACTTTTGTATCACTGTCTTGCTCTCTTTTATTTCCTCTTTTATCCATTGTCTCTCTCTTTCTCCTCTCAGTCATCTATCTACTCCTCTGTGTCAGAACATTACAGAGCCGTCAGAGGCCATGGTGTCCCAGTCAGCAGCACAGGTCAGGTAATGAATCTCCCCCCCCCCTCTGGAGCCCAGTGTGTCAGAGCTCTTTTATTCCCCTGCTCAGTGGGGGCAGGACAGAGTGGGATGGCAATCGGTTGATGCGGGTCCAGGTTAGTATGGAGAGACCACCATACAGGCACTTCATCAGCCTGTGACGTGAGCTGGCATACAGCAGACTGCAGCACGATGGGGGCTGGGGCTAAAAGCTCGGCGATATATGAAACCACTTCTTTTTTGTCTTTACATTGGAGAATGCTTGCAGACGTTAAAAAGACATTTTTAATATAATACCAATTACAGATCCATGCTCATGGTAAAATAACTAGCTCTAATTCCTCCAAAAATAGTCTAAATATGAAACTGGCTGTGCATTTGAGCTCAAATTTTAAACTTGTGATTTTCCTCCACAGATTTATAACAAGTTCATTTGTTTTCAATTTCAGATTGCTGGTGATGGCCTCCAAATTATTGTAAAAATCATTTAGAACTGTTTATTGGCCTGAAGGTCGTGTTAATGTAAATTTAAATTCTGTTTTCTTGTCAATAATATTACTTAAAAAAAAAAAAAAAAAGCTAGTTTTGTATACATTTTAATGCCACAATGTAACCACAAGATAAAGCAAATTATATAAAGCATTATCAGCACACAGCTCCTCTGCTTCTTACGTTCCTGTGGTTAATGAATGGCCTGCAATGACTGCAAACAAACTGTCTACTATAATGACTTATAATGTTTCGTATACACTCAATTTTCCTGTTTTTCTTGTTCAGGCACCGTTTAATTCATCTAACTTTGGGTGAATAACTGTTGTTGTGCCAATTTATAGTGTAGCTTGTCCCCAATGGTGTTAACCCACTTTTGAGAATTTAGAACAGAACATCATGGTTCTTGACTGCACTTCTTTGGGACACACTGATGCTGTGTTTTCAGCATGTACAGGATGCTCAGCCATGTTGGATGATCCTTAATTAAAGAAACGATACATGAGTCGTTTCTAAAAATAAAAAAAAAATCAATGTATAAACCGAGTGGTAACCTCTAATGTTGAAAAATCATTACAGGTTTATGTGCCAGTACAAAAAAAACTGCAGTTCTTGCAGTTTCCACAAAAAGGTGGCTGCAAAAGCAAATACATCCCCATTAAGCATCACAATAGGATGCCCATTTTAACAGCAGAAATAAGCATGTTTACACTCTGGATGATAAATAAGCTGTACTCCTCATTGT
>NC_136695.1:7115807-7278632 GCF_947650265.1 Symphodus melops
GTTGAAAAATCTTCTCCCTGGTTCAATGCTGGCCCTACAGGCCACAAAACAACAGGCCTGCCTGCCAGCCTTGACACCAGGAAACATGAAAATTACTGAAACAATTACACCCGATAGGATACATCCTCCTGTTGCTGAGGAACAGAGCCTGTTGGTATTTCCAACTGCTTCTGATTATGTTTTCATAAAGGATCAGATCGTTCTATGTATGGACAATGTGTGCATGACTGTGTGCTGAATTTTTGGCTTAATCAAATCAAAGATACATTTAAAGTGCTTTTACAACTCTCGATATAGCGGATTAAACCACTTTGCAGCTTATGTCAAGTTTTAATTTCAGAGAAATTCTCAAAAGATAAATAGAGTTTTATGTAGTGTTCTCTGAAAGGATCACATAAAAGCCTTTCTAAAGAATAATCACTTTGTACTTGACCTTTAAATAACCCTTACTCAAGAACTACCATACCCACATGAAGCACATCTACCCTTTAATTATGGTGTGTTTTTCCATTGTGTTCAGCAAAGTGATAAAAGCTGGAGGTAGTTAAGAGCTTTTACACAAGTTACAAGGCTGCTTCTGTTTAGACCAACCAAGGCAATACAGCAGGCTCAATCCTTTTATGAATCAACCCAATACCAGTGAAGATAAATGATAAATACACCCTTATTTAAACTAAATGCAGCCTGAAGAGTGACTATGTGGTGTTGAAGTAAGGAAGGGATTTCTCTGATTGGTTTTTATTTTGGGTCTCGAATGATTGGCAAGAGTGTAATGATGAAAATGAAAATGAAAATTTCATACAATCAGTGAAAGTTAAGCTTTGGCTTAAGGCAAATGAAGAACAAATAACTAAACAAAAAAATGCTTGGCATGTTTGTGAAGTCAGCCATGGATACAAGTACTTCCAAAACATTTTGATAAAGCTACAAAACGATCATTCATCACAACATGACCAATGCTTGAAAGTCTAATTTATGGCTACATTTACCAGGAGAAATAGGGAACATTCCCCAGCATGTGTTACATGATGCATGATGAAGTAATGGGTCAACTACAACCCATCAAACAACAGTCTGCTTAAAGCTTTTGATGTCACTGGGTGAAAACAAAGGTATTAAACCTCCAGCCAAAACAATAATTTTATGGTATCTTTTTATACAGCTTTGCTTAATTTAATTTTCTATAGGGAAAATACCACAGCTGTTTCTAAAAGAAAACATGAGCTATTAGATCTCTCTCCTGGCAATGAGCCTGTAAGCATGCAGAACTATGAGAGTACCTTCAGCCTCAAGGGACCAGTATATGAGTCAGCACAGTCATAGCTGAGAAGAAGAGAAGAGGCATGATAGGCTATATAAAAAGAGCATGTGTTTGTGTGTGCGCACATTTGAATTAGGTAGAAAAGTGGGTGGAGGACTAGGGTATGGTGAAGTCTTGGCAGGTGTCACCACTGAAGTTTTACAGTGTTTTCATGGGCAATGCTTCACACACAAATATCCTGGCTACCAGAGGCAGTGCTGAGAGCTGAGAACTGAGAGATGATGAGGACCATAGAAGCCCAAAAACAGACACACTATAGCCTCTTAGTCAGAGTTTACAGCAAACAGAAAGGCAGTTCCATGTCGCAAATTTTATTACAACTGGCATATGATCAACACTGTTCTCATGAAATCCACTTTGTTGAGAGTGTGTTTAGCTAATCTGGGGCAAAACACTTGAGAATGTTATGTTACGTTATGTTAGGCCCCGGCTATAAATGTACTGTGACAGTGACTGTGATAGTGAATTTACGATGTACATAACACAGTAAATGGACTTGAGTTTGAATAGCAATTTTCTAGTTTTTTGACTACTTAACCCTTAATCGGGCAAGTGACTATTTTTGGTAATTCCGTACACATTACATATGGCCACCCTTCCGCACCTCAGAAAGGTCGAGAAGCATATGATCCTCACTCAGCCAATCAGAAGAGATCACCCTATGTCACTGATCCTGCTATTGTGGCATTTGTACCAAATATGATAACTTCGTCAATGTTTATTCTTCTACATGAAATTATGTTCTGTTATGTCCCCCATTAACACTGAGGCTGAATTTTCGAATTTCAAAGTATTTCAATGAGTGCTCTATAAAGGGTTAAAGCACTTCTACATCACACCTCCCATTCACACTACACTAACACACTGAGCGGGAGCAACTTTTGGGTTGGCCAAGACAATTGGACATGAGGCTGCAGGACCTGGGGATCGAACCCCTGACCTTGAGGTTAAGAGAAATCTGACTCTACAACTGAGCCACAGCCTGCAATATGTGAGTCTAATCGATGAAACAACAGGGAAAATCACTTGCAACATTTTCCCCTTCCATTTCCATGGAATAAATTAAGAAACTTGTAAATTACAAAATGATGAAGAAAGGACAAAAGAGAACATTATAAAAAAGCGTTAGAAATTGTATGATTACTGAACACTATGATTATTATTTTAAAGCCAGAGCCAGAAGCAATATCAATAATAACGACAAACAATATGTCTGATTTTTGTGTGACACTTTATAAGGCCTTATAAGGTTATTTTTTGAGTGTAGTTGAATAAAATGTGTTTTCATCAGAAACTCTTGGTACCTGGTGCCAGCTCTGCAGGGCGGTGTCCAAAGTGTGAATAGTATACTGGCTGATATTGAGTAAAACTGGATCCAAAAATACATTCACATCCAGTGTGACATTCGTGGGGCAGCAAGTGGCTGCAGCCTGGCCCTGAAACACACAAGGAGGGGAAATACTAAACTGACTTGTTTTCACATTTTCTCAACGCTGCCTTGCATCAAAAATATTTTGAAAGACATAAAATCAATTTAAAAGTTAAGTTCAACCTGCACAACACATGGCTGGAAGAGCTGTAGTTGGGTTAGATTCCGGTATTCCAGCAACTTGCAGTCTAGCTGTGTGGAAAAATTGAATTCCTGACGTGGTCCATTGCCCCACTGGCGAAGGAAAACACGTGGCTCCCGAGCACCAATCACCATGAACTCTTGATCCTGTGGTAACTTCCTGTCTGGCAGGAAGGGACGAAGTTGTCTAGATGGGACTGAGAAGACAGGAGCATTCATCTTTGAGGACGGAACTGTGAGACATCTTTAATCAAAACATAAAAGAACTATCAAAACTCGAAAAACAACTTTTTCTATTTAATAAAAGAAGAAAATGGTAACTTAGTTGATTAGTCGACTTTAATAACCAACAATAAATCGATATTCATTTTGTAACAGCTACAAAGTAAAGGGAGAAGAAACTCTGTTGTGTCTGTGTGTTACCTGTGCCCAGCTGTTCTAGGTGGTGGCAGAGGTGAACATCAAGCTGTGCTAGTTGTAGAGATACACCCAGGGAGGGCACGAACCAGGATGCAAAGCAGGAGTCAACACGTGTGCAGGCTGCCAACGCCACAGGGGAGACCAACTGATCACATGGCAACTGGGATCCACAGTCACTGTCAGAACTGGATGATACAGCAGAATATTTATAACTATTTAAAAAAAAATCATTGTTGTAATATTATTTATAGGCTAATATATTAGTCCTAAGTAACTCATACATAATCACATTAGGTTATTATTTGATTTGGAACAACAATGATCATTCTAAGACTTAGCCAATAATCGTTTTATTCAGAAATAACATTTGCTTTGTTTATTCAATTTAATTTCCATTTAAATAAGCTCAAAAGTTTCTACAATACGTGATTTTATACTTCCACCTTTTTTGTCACATTAATGTGTAAAAATTTCTACAAAACAATGAGTTTGCATTTAAGTCAGCAATGGATTTTAAGACAAATGCTGCAATTATTTAGAAAAAGAGGAAGAGACATAATGCTGAGGGAGCCTACTCCAAGTCCTAGGCTGCGAGTTTAGGTACATTAGTACTGCCACAGTTTCCAGGAGAACCTCTCCATGGACATTAATTGCATGTCATGGATGATGATGTTGAGTGGAAGGTAATTGAAGTGAATGACCATTTGCTCTGTAATTTGCTGCTACCATGATCCACCATAAAAATTCCGGCAGGAAACTCTCAAGACCTGAAAAACGCTGGTGCAGCAGAGTGCTCCTTAAAAAGATAAGCATCATATGTTGACAATTTTCATTACTTCCAGTTGGCAGGGCAGCCAAGTTATTTTCCTGTTGGAAACTAAAGTAAGGCAGATGAAACGAGTGAAGAGGAAAGAGGAATCAATTTTTATCAAAAGAGACAAATAATTTAAACATAAAGGAAATGTAGTGTTCGTAGTATGATTGTAATGAAACACAGATGTATATTGTTCTTAACACTGTATCTGGTAATGTCGAGTTTTTTTCTCCGTTTCTTCTCATACATGTTTTCTTATTCTCTAAGTCACACAGAATGTGGGCTTGGCAAATCCCTTCCACTAAAAGATGCCTATATCTTGACAGGAAGTAGAAGGGGAAAGGAGAGAAAAAGGAAGGGTAATTCCAAATTAGGATGGAATGAAAAAATGATAGGAATAAATTAAAATAGATGTGAAGCTGCAATGTGCGACATTAAAGAGATGAAAAGGGGAAACAGTAGTAGCATGAAGAAGAGGATATGCTCATTGAGGTGTTACAGTGCAGTCCAAACAATCCCATCTCAATTGAAACCCAGTCCAGTCCAACCCAGGCCAGGCCCAGAAACTTATGAGCCAAAGGGGGCTTTATTCCACTTGCGTCCCGTGAGCTTCCCCTCGATTAGATACACTCAAGGTAAGCAGGAAGGAATCCGGATGGGCCCTGACAAGCACTTGGTGTGCTGGGAAATCTCATTAGGCCGATCTGAACGCCTTCCAAACCCACTCCCTACTTCTGCACACCAGATGTGGGGTGAGGGACACATTGCAAGCCCTTTGTGCTCGGCGGCCTGGGTGCTCTCTCTTTCTCTCTCTGCTTTTGCTCACACTGGACATGCATGCATGCATGTATGTATGTATATGTATATGTGTATGTCTATGTATATGTGTCCCCCTGTTATAGACACACCCATACATATATATATATATATATATATATATACACACATACATACATGTTCGGATATGCCCAAACAACAACAATTGATACCTACAAGCACATAGACATGGTGGAAAAAATGTAATGCTCTCACCTTTGTTCATCTCCTCCATCTCCATTATTGTTGAGAACTATCCTCCATAAGTCTGAGGCCACCAGCTCCTTCTGCTGGTCAGTGAGACTGAGGCTTGGCAGCTGTAGTTGGCATGCACTGCTCTCTGAAAGTCTGAAGTCCCGGTATGGCACAAAGGCCTGCTGGAGGTCATCCCAGTATTCTAGGCTGCATGGTACCTGGGATAAGAGACACAGTGAACTATTATTTAAAGTGTTGTTGTACTTTTGAAAATGTTATCTATAAGTCAAAAAAATGATGTTTTGGGAAATGTGTTGTGTTTTCAGAAAGTTTTGTTTTGTCAATTAAGCATTTTTTAAAGGTCTATTTTTGAGGTTTTTGTGCATTTTTTAGAGAGACAGGATAGTGGATGGAGTCAGAAGCCACAGGTCAGAATCGAACCCAGGACACTCACTTGCAGGACTCCAGCCTCAGTTTATGGGGCGGCGCGCACTAAGCTCTATAGGTTACTGGTGCCCCAAGCTTTACTGGCCCTTTTAATATGATGGAAACCGTTGCTTTAGAGATCTTCATATTTCAACATTACATTTTACTGGTTTTAGACAATACATTGTTTAATTCTCTTCAAATCTCAACATTTTCAACACAGACCACCTACACAGCAGGATGAAAACTCATGTCCATCACAACACCTCATGAATATGGCATAACTAAAGACAAGCCGTGTGCTTCAAGACAGGCTGTAAAATGGAAGTGCAGGACCTTTTCTTACACTGAATATCAATTGTGTTATTTGAGTGTTCTCACACTGTGGACTGGAAGTGCTATTTCTTTTCTTCCCAGATTGTGCTAGAATTAGCATAAATATGTCTGGTGCTCCTGTGTGAACTGAACCAGGTTCTCAGGTTCCTTTGACCACATAAAAAACTCAGCTGCTGATAAATCAGTGGTGGCATACCCGAAGGATGTTAGACAGTAAGAGGTGTGTTTGTTGTGTGTGTGTGTGTGTGTGTGTGTGTGTGTGTGTGTGTGTGTGTGTGTGTGTGTGTGTGTGTGTGTGTGTGTGTGTGTGTGTGTGTGTGTGTGTGTGTGTGTGTGTCTATTCACATATCTCTGTGACAAATTCAATCACATTTTGGACCAAACAAATAAAGTTTCCTGGATGACTACACAGCTCAAAGAACTGGGAACAAGTTGATGTGTGTGCATGAGAAAAGCTTTGTGTTCACAAAATACAGACATATGTCCCTGCATTCAAAAGAGTGTGGCTATACAGTGCTGTGAGGAATGCATGAGGTAATCGTAGCTTACAGCGTGTATGAAAAGCCACACACCACCTTTCTGGAACTAACTTCTCATAATTGCATCTGACAAAGTGGTGCACCCGCCACCCCAACACTGAGCCACCGAAGCGGAAACTGACTGAATCTCCACAGAGAATTCCCAGAACCCCGTTGCTAAAACACAGAGGGTGTTTTTTTTATTTCACCTGTGATATTCTATACACATGACGGCATTCAGAAATGAATATGCACGGTACATATATGGTACAGTGAAATACATTTGCATGGTTGAATTTGCGTCATGCTCCCTTTGACTTGTAGCCTTGGCCTTGTGGAGATGAAATCGATAACCATTTCAGAAAAAGTGTATGAAAGATGGAAAGAGAGAGAAAATGAGTGAAATCTTTTTTCTGGCCATTTTGAGGTGGACCTCAGGCACTGGCTTTCCAGGGGAGAAGGTATGTATGTACTGTATATGTCAAATTGATTGTGTATATATGTTCAAGAGAGAGACTATGTATAATTGTACATATGAAAGACAATATGTGTGTATAAATAAATGTATACACAGGTGTGCATATGTATGTGAGTGCATGATACAGTCTGGGCAGTGTCAGTTTCCGCTGCCTGATTGTGTGTGTACCTTATCTGATAAACAAAATGTAACCCTGAATAGCTGACATTCCCTGGGTTGGATGGGTCCAATTTGTGATTTTTCCAACGGCGAGACAAAGTCGGTTCTGCAGCTACACTGCAGGGAAAATATCAGCCGAAATCTTACATGTTATCTTAATTTTTAGAGTCAATGTTCTACTTGGAAGTTGAACCTGGAAAGTGTCAACAGCCTTTCAAGTAACTATTTACAAACCCAAATGACTGTTTGCAGCATTGTGTATCCACTGTATGATTTTCATTCAATTTCACCTCTGTTTCTGACACACCAAAACTACTATTCTGTGTACCTCTAATTTTCCGGGCTGGTTTGATTAATCAAACTCTCAAGACAGACAAGTCATAAAACAATACAGAATATAAAGAAAAGACATAGATTAACCCTGACGTGATCACTGCTTAATCTAAAAAAGTCTCTGCAACTAAAGACTCCCACTGAAGCTCTTGTTGCTGACACCCACAACCCGGTCAGCCATTACTTTTATTAACAACACCAACACTCTTATTAGGTCGTCTGTTATTTCACTGATGCCTGTATGTCTAAAAATTCCACTGCAAGCTACCTCCTATCAGCCAGCAGAGAAATTGAATTGACATCGGCTTGAGCAAATGTTTACTCAGGAAATGTAATGAAAATTGTTCTGAAAATGAATCCCGCTCTGCTGTCTCAGGTGGGCTAATATACGTTAACATTAATCAGTGTGGAAAATCTGGAATAGGACCTTGCTGAGATCAACTTTGCGTAATTTTTTTTTCTCTGTGGTGCCAAACGTTTAAATGGGGGTCTGTAGTGTAGTGGATGAGGCAGAACAACTCCAGATCAAATTAACCACATGGACAGCCTTCTATTTATATAGTGCATTAGCTGTAACTAAGGCAGGACAGCTTGTGCGCTGTCCCGCTAAAATAATAGTTATCTTGGCTTTAACACACTATTCCCCTTTCTTGTTCAATGTCGCAGTCTGTGGTAACATCTCAGACTAAACCCCCTCAGATTCTAACTCCATTCAACATTTTACTTCATTTTACTAATTACAGAAATGTTTTACATTGTTGAAAAGGCAAAACATTAAGCTTACGGTGGACCTGTATACTAAATAACAACTGACTTTAATAACATCTGCAGAAGCGGTTATGGTTCATCTTGGGCCAGCAGAAGTTTTATGATTTCAGTTGCAAGTCAGCAGGGCTATGATGCCCTATCATAGATTTGACTGAGCCCTGCTGGTCAAAGAAAGGCTATCTCACAGCACCTAGCACGAAAGCAACAGCAGGGAAGCAGATGGTGTGATGTTTGTCAGTCAGAGCAATTCGGGCAGTTCCCCAAACAGAGAGTGAATGATTACATTTATACATTTGCATATTGACAAAAGCTGGCAATGGTGAAAGGGAAATATGAATGTGCATGAGAAGAGAATGAGTTACATTTTCTTTTTAAACTTTAGTCTGTGGTGGAACTAAAGCTGCTGCTCTCTGCTAACAAACAGTATCTGGTCCTCCTGCTATCCTGAGCTGGGGTCATGCTTAATTGTAGCTTCTGTGTTTTCTCATTGTTTCTGAGGATTATAAAGCCTAGTGAGAGACAGAGGAAGAGGAATACTAACAAAAGTAATGGTGGGGAGAATTGAGGACACCTGCTTATGTTTCTAAGCATTGGACCACACAGAAGTGGGGAGGTAATTATAAATCCCTTTCCTCTCTTCTTTTATCCCTTCAACAATTTTGCCTTCTGCAGGTGGTAACCTGTTGATGCTCTGTTTAAGATCTGTCTTTTTTTTTCAGCTGTGCCTCCACGATTATGACATTGACTCCCTTTTACAGTATGAAAAAAATGTGCACAGAGCAATTTGACTTTGACTAATGGAAGGAGGTTTGAATTCCCCCTCCGAGATACTGGAACCAGTTGGGAAACCGCAGCTATGTAAATGCAGGAAATCTTGATTTTATAAAATGTTAATATGATCTACTCTGGGGACAAGCGAGCAAAATGGCTCAGAACATGAACTCAACCTTCCCAATTCCACCTTCATCTATTTAACTGGGGGGGGGAAGAAAAGTGAAAGGAGAAAACATGAGAGTGTCGGTGACAGAATGAGGAGATGATAAAACTTTAGTACACCTCACACAATCCTGTACCTGCTAAAAAGCAGACAACATGACTGCCTCAAGTAAAGAAAAATGACGAGACAGCTCAATGCTCAATTATCTCTTTCCATTACTTTACTTAAAAAAAACAAACAAACAAAAAAACCCTTTTAGCCCTCTATAGCTATTTGGGCACATGGTAATTTTAGAGGCCTGAGAGATTATAGCTGCATGCCTTCGTTCTCTTTCCTCTACTCTCTTTATCTGCTCAGACTTAATTAGTTTCATAGGACATGTTGTTTAATATATTAGTCAGTCCTGATGTTAGACTAGCTCCTGCTTATAAGTGGTTTTAACAAGTGCAAGCTGCAATTACTTTGTTTTTCAAACTGATAGAATCTTTATTTGAACATCTGTCATTGTCAATAAGAATTCCTTCAACTCAAATCTCTGGTGGGGTGTGTGTTAATAATGAAACAGACTGAAACAAATACAAAAGCATCTGCATTAACTACAAAAGAAAAAGCTACCATTTGGTACAAGGTTGATTTTTTAGATAAAGCAGGGGGAGATTTATCATGACAAAACACTGCTTACACATGTACAGGACAAGATCAACAAACAAACAAACAAACATACCACTTTGTCCACAGGGGACATGCACAGGAGCTTGAATTCAAAGTTGAATTTGTATTGAACTTATACTTTCACGACCTGGATGTCTAGAAACCAGCGCATACATGTTGTTTCAGTCTACAGGCAGAGTACCTCAACCAACTGCTTCCCTTCAAGAAATGGCTTCAGTAATAGTGTTTTCATCACTCTGCCTGTTGAAGTCTCATCACCTGATTCTTTTTAACAGACTTGTCAAAAGAGACAGGACCACGCCAGATAACATGAGGAGTGGAGTAAAAGATGTGGAAACCACATGTTCATGAACCACTGCTTTACATCTCCTGCTGTGTAAATCACACACACACACACACACACACACACACACACACACACACACACACACACACACACACACACACACACACACACACACACACACACACACACACACACACACACACCAAGTGTCAGGCAGCCTTCTAAATAAACAGACCTAGTGTTGAAAGAATAAATAATAATAATTAATAAAGAGCAATAAATACGAAGCCATTTTTACAAAGAAGCAAAATTTAGACGAGAAACAAAAATTAACATAAAAAATGTCATTATTTGGTGGCGCCGATAGCGCAGCGGCAGCGCGCGCACCATGTTGCGAGGCTTTGCTCCTCGCGCGGGCGGCCCGGGTGGCCCGGGTTCGCGTCCGGCCTGTGGCCACTTTCCCGCATGTCTCTCCCCACTCTCTCCCTGTTTCCGACTCTATCCACTGTCCTATCAATAAAGGCAAAAAGGCCAAAAATAAACCTTTAAAAAAAAAAAAAAAATGTCATTATTTAACAGATGAGCCTTTCTGTAAAATTATTGCACAGTATTTACTAAGAATACGGTTAGGAAATCCTTAGCGGGGAGGAAAAAAAAGTGTCTGATGTTCCCTGGCTCGCTCATCATTGCATTGCATCCAGTTGGGAATCTGCATCATTCTCTTTCTGAATATTTCCTGACTCTAACCTGCTCCATGTGTCAGTGAACAGGCCGAGAGTTGCCTCGCTTGTTTGAAAAAATGCTCGTCCTGGTTCTATACCTCGAAGGTCAAGCACACGTGCACTGAATCTGCTGAGAGAGAAATCACAAGCACCTCCTATAAAAGCCTTCTCAACCACCTGTGGCATTGCAGCGTCACACTCTGGACATTGATCTGCTCTCAATCTACTGTCTTATGTTTGTTTACTGTATGTTAGGAAGCTTACTTTTGATCTGTTTTTGTTCATTAGAATGTTGGGCAAATATTCTTTACTTAAGAATATACTTTTTTAGATGTACTGTTTATATGTCTATTTTGTGGAGGACTATTATTTAATGTTTTTGTTTACAGTGGAGCAGGATAGCCCCCTTTTAATTGTACCTTACTACCATCTCTGTTCAACTCTCTCACTTCCCACTGCCCCCTTCTGTCAATCCACTCACATTAACCATCCTCTACAGTAACTCAATACGGCCCAATCAGCTCCAAGCTTTAGAGTTTTGCTTAGTACAGACTTTACAGCTGTGGAGCCTTGCGGGGTAGCCAGACATCTGCAGCACTTCTCAATATCTTATTCTCCTGGGAGGATATAAACAGACAGAAGAAATCTGTAGGTGAAATGATAGTGGGAGTTCAGGAAGGAATCTGACAGATAAACGCAGGATATGGAGAGATGGGAAACTTCTGCTGGAGAGGTGGGGAAAAAAAGCAAAGAGGAGAGGAAGCAGAAGGGTTACCTTCCCCTAAAATGATAAAGCAATTTTCTGAGATGTCTGTGAATTTATCACATCAACCTTGTTGATAATTCTTGCACTGCATCTAGACAATCCAGCGATTGTCACAGTATTAGTTGCTGGAGGGATACTTCTCAGTTTCTGCTTGTCATTTTAATATTTTTTAGATCTGATAAAAGCAATTGTATCTGACCCACTTTTTCCATGGGCGGTCACTGTAAATAATAACAATTAAATAAGATCAGATTCCAAAATGGAATACTTTGCTTCACCATTCCAATAGGTTTTATGAAAATCAGGCCAATAGGTCTTTTTTTTTTATAATCCTGCTGAACCCAGCAAAGAATCAAAAATCCTCAAAAAATCATTATGTCCTCGCTGGACATAATACGACTGAAAATGACCACTGCCAAGACATTGTCAGGCTATTTTATTAAAAATTGCTCATTTTTGCTACCGTGACAATAACAATTTGTTTAAGATGTCTTTGTGGATGGTAAACTGGAAAGTGAGGTGAAGTATGGAAATGTGGAGGAAGAGGAATAGTAGGAAAAAGAGCCCCATCCTGCTCCCCACTGAGGCCTTGTACACTCAGTAGCTGCTACAGCCTGCCAAGTAATAACCTCATCAGGGATTGGAGACACCTGGCTTCTCACACCGGAGCAGGCAAGATGACTTCCACAGCTGGCCATGTATTACAAGTTTGGAGGGACAGTGGGGGTCTCTGTCATTCAATAACACATTGGTTATGGGATTTCTCATGACTCATGTCATGGGAATTATAATGGCAAACAGCTCAGTTTATTTCTATTTCATTTCAGGTGATGTAAAGAAGGGAAAGAAGGGCTTGGATTCTCTTCTCAGTTTACACCTCTTTTACCTTCTTTTTAGTACTTCTCTGAAAGACTGGACAACTTCCAGATACAAGAGATGCTTAATCATCATCACTCTTTGCTTTTCTTGAGTTTCACAATTTATTCACAATATGGTCTGTGTTCATGACAGCTGTGATTTTAAGAAAAATGGTGGATATAAAAGATGCAGAGAGCAGCAGTGTAATATCACATAACAATGTTTCTGTGCTAAATGGTTATGTTGTACTGAAAATATCAGCTTACATGTGTCTGTCTTCTTATTGATCAGTTCAACCTCTATAGGAAGGTACAGGTTGGCTATACGTATAAGCAATACCATGCATAATTAGTTAACACATTGAATAAAATGAATTATTTCATTTTATTTTTCGGGCTGTTAAGATATTTTTTACATCAAGATGAATTGATGGATATCAATAGTTAATTAAAATTAAACACATTTAATTGTAACGTTCAAAATTACACTATCTGGCATTTCTTGGTATTAAAGTCCTTATTGCCAAGTTAAGCAATTCTTAACAGTGCATTGATTACAACTTGTCAACTGAGCTGGTAGTTTTTTTTTTAAGTGAAATGAGCCATTCAACCACAGTGATTACTTTCTATCAGCACAACAGGAGGACGCTGAGGCAGCTTAACTTCAGTGCTCAAACAGGGACAAAATAGCACGCGATTAGAGGATGGATGTAAATGCCAAAGATGAAATGCATAACATTAATAGAGGATTGCCATAATGGGTGTAAAATGCCCCCATCCATTGGCCTGTCAAAAATATGACAGATGCTGTCTGGTCCATGGAGTGAAAAAGGTTGTAAACCCTTCATTTAGAAGGTAGGCACATGCATTTTTTCGAGGCGCAATATCTAGAACTTCCTCAAGTAAGCAGGATCATTTTGAATTACCGGACTGAATGAAAAAACAGCTCAAAGTTCAAATTCTTAACCCAAGATTGTACTAAAGTCAGTACAAAGTTGTTGACTTTGGTTTTAACCAATTTTGAACCCTTTAACAGAACTGACATGTCGGTGCAAAATGGTGAGAAACATCAGAAGCAAATCGAGGCTTCTTATCTACAGCAAAAAGAAGTAGGTATGACTGAAATCCCAATATGATGTTAGTCAGTACAATGGCTCCTTGATATTTAATCTATAGTAGAGATGTAGCGTCATATAAGCTACAAAAAGAACGATAACGATGTGAAAACTAATGACTAACTAATGATGTGAAAATAATAATAATAATAATAATGATATTATGAAGTATTTGAGCCAGTCTCTACCTGCAGGACATCCCCCAGGTCGGCAGTGCTGATCTCAGGGTCCTCTGTAGTGTTGAAGGGGACAGGAGTTATTCTGACAAAGGTAAGGACTCGAGGTTCAGGGTACCTCCACAGCATCACCCCTGGGCAATCCTCTGTCTCACTATAGAATACCACCTCATGGGGTCCTGGAAGTCTTTGGGAAGCTGCAAGAAAGAAAGTACAAATGACTTCACTTTCAGCCATCAATGATCTATAAGAAAGGTTTGTGCTCTGCTTTACAGTAAGACAAAAACTAGAATCAGGGAAAGTTGGGTAGAAGGACAATTATTATCTCCTTCAAGATGTTTCTAAGCTTTATAATGTTTATGTTCCCGAAAAGCCTTACATAAACTAAGGGTCTGAGTATATATATAAACAATTGCGTAAAGAGCCATTGATGCAACCATGCCAACTACCTGCAGATCTGGATAACAGTTGATCTGTGAGTGATGTCTGACTGAAGTCATAGCTGCTGTTTGGAATTTAAGTCCTTTGGAAAAATGTTTATTTGAAGAAACAGTTGCTTTGTTTGGCCCCTGGCATACAAACAGTCTCTTTACAGAAAACATATTCAAGAAAATCTGTCAGTGACTAATCTTTTCTTTTGATATGAAGCAATGAGCTGCCAACATGAATGTGGACAGTGTGTTGTTCATTTGAAGAAACCTTGCGAGAAAAAAACACCAGACACTTAGTTATGCTTCATTATGGTTGTCTTGAACTCATGTAATTGAAGGGCAGGGACAGATTTCCCCTCACCCATCTTTTTACCCAGGTTTCTTGTAGTCAATTAATCCCACTCATCCCTGTGTCCGGCCCATTCACTGTTCTCTGCACTCTAGGGCAGTTTTTTTTTTCTTTTCTGGCTGTTCAAAACATGTTGCTGACAGATTTTACTCCCTTGTTCTAGTTCACTACTGTGTATGTCCTCCTGCTTCAGCCAGCATATTAAATGCATCAAAGACCAGTGGAACAGTGCAACAAACAAAGACTCAACCACAGCTGACAGAGTGGATGACTGGTCTACAGCCAAAGTGAAGTTTGATCCTTTGTGTATAATGTTCTTGTGCATGTCTGTGTGAGTGCAGAGGACATCACACACTACTAAACCCGAAGAGGGGGAATAAACAGCATGTTACTCAGAGTGGAACCAGGCAGATATGTCTAATGAAACAGATTTTCACAGAGGACTTTGATCTGACTTTGATTTAAGTCGATGTGAATTTTAAATGACATCTTACGTTGGCACAAAGATCCTTTGTATTTGTCAAAATAAACTCACTTATATGCGTTTATGAATGTTTGATCATAGTTACTATTCATCCTTTGAATGCAGAAACCTGAATAATTCAGATTGTATCCATATTTATTGGCTTGACATGGTATAAGCAGCAAAAAAACCCACCTCCAAGTCATATTATCATAATCTAAATCTTGATTAATGCACTTAAAAAGCTATTTTGTCTTTTTGCAACAAATTACATAAATCCATAAAAAAGCTTTTTAAACTAGCCATCTGTCATCTCTGCATAAAATCAGCATGCACTGTATAATTTACCTGAGTCCTGGATGTATTGAAAATGCCCTGTACGCAGGTCATCTGAGCTGTGCTCTGTCTGAGGAGAGGGCGTGTCAGAAGAGGCAGGTGGCTGGGTGTGGTAGGCCTGACTTTTACTACAGCTATCATCTGTATCCACTCTCTGGAGGTTTAGGTACATCTCAAGGTGCTCCTCAACCAGCCTTAAGCAGTTCAGATGTTCCTGGCCCCAGAAGACCTGAATGGTGATTGAGAGAAGGCAGTAGAAAACAGTGAATGTTACTTTTCAAGAGTGCCCAATAGGGTGATTTAAAAAAGGACCGATTAATCTAACGCAAAAATGTGTACCAAAAGTATTACATTAATTTACATAACAGGATGGGAAACAGTCACAGTTACCCTTGTCATCACCCCTTCACAGCCTTTCCAATATTACCTAACACAGCATTACATCCCCCTTACTTACACACGGCATTCCCCTTCCCATGTTCCATCAAAGCCAGTCTGCCTGGGGTTTGGACTAAAGACCAGGAATCTCTGAGTCAAAAACTCTTCACACATGGAGCTGCTGCTCACCAGCTTGCAATGGTGGGTAATGACTAAACTGTAAAAACAGGAAAATCTGGGGATTTTTTTTTTGAGAAGCCTTTTGGAAAGAGGAATCAGAAGGAATTCCGGTGGTTTTTGTACAGCAATAGATTAAAACACGAGAAGCTCCAATATTTACAGAGGGAAATGTAGGGTTCCGTATTAAGTGTTGTGAGTTGCGAGTCATGTTTCTCTTAATGGGCACGCAATAAAAGCATTGAGGCAGCCGTTTAAAATGGGGTAGGTTAGAGGGGGTTCCCCCTGAAGAAGTAATGTGGAATAATACATTTGTAATAAAACTCTACGTAAGTGCCGCTGAAAAGGGACTTTTGTAGCGTGGATATTATGTAACCTTTCTCAGGAAAAAAAGCACACTAACCTCCTGAAAAATACCATTCAGATATTCCAACTTTACAAGCAACTCATATCTAGTGCGTGATCACAAAATGCAGTTCCTAGTGTCATCACTTCAACTGCAAAGGTGACGTGAGTTGCGAATAAAAAGCGGATTTAAGGAGAGTGTGAGGAGCGAAGTGACAGATTAATTAATTTAGAAACCACAAGCACTGAAGCTGAGGTGATGAGGCTGTTGAAGAAACAGCGGGACACTCTGAACAGCTGCAGAGATCTTACCTTGACCTCGTCAAACCTTTGCTTCCTTGAGTGATAAATCTGGTGATTTAGGATGCTGGATTGATTTCATGAGTACACAAACCTGCAGCAGGCCTCCTTTTAGGTTCAGCAGTAGTTTTGGGAGGCCGGGCTCAGGTCCAGGGCTGCCACTGTGCCGACACCACTGAGCGTCCAGGGAAGTGCTGCAGGAGAACGGTCCCAGCAGAAGACGGCTCCGATCCTTCAGCCCTGTTCTCACTAACAGATCTTGAAGCTCCAGCTGCACAGATGCAGCCTGGACTGGATCTGGGAGACAAAAGGAGTAAAATGAATAATATGTAAAGCACAGTAGAACCAAAAGACAACATACAGAAGGTACATTTACAATGTTTTTGTTTTGTCTAACCAAGATGAGGAAAACAGTCTTGTCAATGAAACACGACATGTATTGTAGTTATGTGTTACTAAAACAGCGTCAGTTTATGAAAAGGACAGATGCCACTCCACGTGCTGTCTCCTTGAACCGAGGTGTTCCAGCGTCATTGTAACTTTGTTAAATACAAGTTTAACAAAGTGTTTATATGATTTGGTAAACTAACAGATGTGATGACAATGCATAAACCCTAATGAGATCCAGACAGGGGAGCCAAACACCCACACATTCTAAAATAACCAGAAGTAGCAGAATCCTCAACTTAATAAGTTCACAATTCTCTGTCCTTTCCATTAAAGCAGAGATGTGTCACTGTGGCCACAGGCTGACTTAAAGTTGGCATTTCAGTCCAATAAATCAGAAGACTGAAACCCCTTCTACTAGTTGTTGACATGAGAGGACTGATCTAGTCAGTTACAGCTAAAGAAAAAGCAGCCCATTTGGAAAGCTTAATCCTGGATGACTAATAATGCGCTGAGAAACCGCTCTTTAAACATGCCTTTTCACCTCAGATATTCTCACCCCTGTCTGCTTGGCTGTAAGTCTGGGAAAATACAGAAAGCACCGGCACACCTGGTACACTCCATAACTATTAGCAACACATTGTAGTTGTTATTATTTAACGTTTAAGTGAATACACAAGTTGTAAAAAAAACAACAACAAGGGAAAATCATATGTTATCTTTTTAAATGTTATTTCAACATCAAGAAATTAAAATTTGACTGGTAATTTAATTCATTTTTTTTTAATTTGTAAAGGGACCATGTACAATATTAAACATAAATGTTGCCATTTGATGTATTGCACAGGGGTTAGCTTAAAGCTAGTTTACATCTGCTGTCCCTTGACTGAATTGAATAGTTGAACAGTTCACATACTGTCATTGTGGTTTATCTATAAAACTACTACTTAATTGACTTTTCCCTCATCTCAGTCCCTTTGGATCTGCTGGGTTTAATCTGCTGCCTAAAAAAACTGATACCACACTTTATAAAGTTGCATAATGTTCTACTATGAGGAAAGACTTTGACTTCGGCATGTCAGTAGTTCACTTGGAGTAAATCAGGATAGAATGGAAAGATGAGAAAGTCATAAAAAAGGGAATGAGTGAAGAGGCGTAAAATGCAGAAACAAATGGATTGATGCATACGGTGAGTGATTGAATCTAGACAGAAGCAGAGAGTGTGAGAGAGAACAAATGATGTTTTGATAAACAAATGACACACAAGGTTCGGCATAAGGAAAATCATTTTTAACATTAGTGTCCAGCAGGACAACAGTGGAGTTTCACTAAAAGTTTCTCCTCTTGTACAAATCATTCTAACAAAAAAAATAACAGAAAGATTTTTTCTCAAGAAAGAAATTTTTGATATATTGTGCAGTTGTCTGCAGTGATTATCTGATATAATTGCTATAAAAGATCTGCTTGAGAGTACATACTAAACTTAGGTTTGAATTCTTGACCATGCTTTATTCTAAAGCACAACATAACTTGTTTGTTTGTCAGTTGTGGAATCTTTTATTGACACATCGATAAAATGAGAAAAGAGCACACCAATTCCCTCTTAATAATCAGCCTCATTTGAACTGGCTTAATGAAGAGGAAACACTTTCTGTCTTCATATATTACTCTTCTCGGGATGGAACACAACCTTGCGATACAATTAAAAATCTATACAAATATGGACCATTTTAACCAATGAGACGATTTGTTTTTTGCAGTACTCTTTTTCAGCCCACAGGCGTTCTATCTGTTTTTCACTTGTCTTGTTAGACATCAGTAGCTGAAGAAGAAAGGTGCACAGACATAAAGAGAAAAAATGTTTAAGTGTCAAGAGCACCGTCTTGTTAAAAGCAGGAGTGTAGAAGCACGGTGAGCACATAACAGACAAGACAACAAGAGTGTGCAAATATTTCAAGAAACTGAAGTACTACACAAACAGCACAATCAACATGATGAAGCATGTATAACGGCACAAGGCTGAGGAGCTCAAGACACAAGAAACAAATTAGTAACGTACGCCGAGAGATTTGAAAGCCCCAGTGCGAGTGCAAGAGCCAAAAAGATAACTACGTGCATTGGTGTATTTAGGATTTGGGATTATAAAGAGCACGTTAAACCGTTTTTAAGGACAGCATGTTTCAAAAACATAAAAGAACACTTACAATAAGTGACAAAAAGCTTTCTTCGTCTAATGCCAGAAACATAGGCTGAAAATAATTTCCTTATTTGTGCAATACATGTTTTTAATATGATTTGGTATTTGTTTTGAATTTCTTTGTTTTAAATAATATTCTTAAAAAGGTTCTTTGTCACTTTTTCTAAGTATGACTTAAAGTTTAAATCCAAGAGGTTGCCCCATGTATGAGTGGGCTAGAGTACCTAAAGAAAAAACTGTATTTGAAAATACCTGTAAATCCCTTAAAACCAAATTCCAACATATCTAACCTCGTACAAACATGCTCTTGCCTGCTATCACAGTTAGCTTAACAGCAAACCAGTGCACGCATGCACATCCACCCAAGTTTAACACACAACCTAGGACACTCAAGAAACAAAGTGGGTGGTGGGAAAGAGGGTGGAAGGAAATCTTCCTTAATGTGAAATACATTTCTGGCAAACGCTTGGGCAAGATTAGATAAGATGGGAGACATTGATTTACCGTGTTGGTTTCTCCCTGGCAGTCGTTATCTGACCACTGCCTGGCTGATTTATACCACGATTTATATGGAATCAATTAGGGGAAGCCTAAAGGAGTCATTACCTAACAAGCAGAGGCCCCCAAAGACTCTTGGGGATGTAAGAGTGATAGAAGTAATATACTGTCACTCACTACAGTAATACACCATTCACTCACCACAAGACCACTATAGGACACTTGAGGAAACTGGTTTCTTAGCAGGGGATGTTGATGGCCAAAATGGCATAATGCAGGGAGCTGTGTGTCATCCAAGACATTTCACAGTTACTAATGAGAGTTGATGAGTTACATATGGGTTCAATAAAAATTGCAAACGCATAAGAAAATGCAGTATGAAAGATCTGTGTTTATTTCATAAAATATAACTCTAAATATGATCATTTTAGAGGACAACATATATGAACATAGTTCTGCAAATAGAGATCTTCCACTGCTGGAACTTTGCCCAAGAGAAGCCCATTTAAAATGTTCAGATTTAGGGCAATCTCCTGCATGATGCAAAACCAGCCTGGACTTATGCATTGAAAATGATCTCTGTGATGGACTAAAATAAAAGAGAGAAGCATATAATGATATAACCCCATGATTCTGTAAAGACAATGCAAAAAACCAGGACAATGCGATCTAGAGTAAACATATTAAAGATAATTAATCAATAACTGGCCATGACTTTAACAGCAGAAAATGGAGGGTCTTCTGATTATTTCCCCCACAGATCATAAGTGAAGTTAAACTTATTGGTTGATTTTCACAAAGTTGAAAAAAGAACATCAAATTAGACATTTAAAGTACAATGGGGAAAATGATTTAGTATATGAAAAGATAATTTACATTTTCACATTATATTTACAGCAGATTTTAAACATTTATTTGGTGAGTCTGTTCTGAATCTTTCTTTACATTTTTTTTTTTAACAACAGATTTGTTCGTATTTTATGGCACTCTTGAATCTAAAGGTTCCATTGATAATGCTTACTGGATCTTTTGATGATTACATGTGCCAGCGAATACAATACTTTAAGGTGGTTAGTTCCATAACATGTTATACATATTCCATAAAATGTTCCAAAGTCAGTTTAGTTACATTGCCTTTTTTTTAAAAAGTTTTGTTTGGCCTTTTTGGTTTTATAGGAAAGGACAGCTGAGGGAAAAAAAGGAACTTTCGAGAGTGGAGGATGAAATGCAACAAGAAGCCTTGGCTGCTGCAACGAGGACTATAGCCTCTGTAACTGCGGCACATGATATAACTACTAGGCTATCTGGTGCCTCCAGCTGTACATTTACATTTAAGAGAAAGTATAAATGAACTGTTGGGTTTATTAAGGTTCAGGTCTTTAATTAGATAATTTCAGGCTCAACATAAGACAAAAAGGAATGCCTGTTTGACTTTGCTTTGATATACCTACAGTATCTCCCACTGTTTAAGCAGAAATTAAGTGTTAAATGATGAATGGAAGAAAATGGCCGTCTTGCAGCAAAATAAACAAAACAAAATGTAAATCAAAGGGTCTTAAAAACTGATGTGAATGACATGGAAATAGATGTGATGGGCTAGATTTTCACATTGCTCTATAAATAAAGGTTTTCTTTTAGTCATGCTAAAGTAAAAAAAAAAAAAATAGAGTGTCAGCAGAGGCAAAGGAAGGATGAGAAAGCTTTGTGTCTGTGAGCGATGTGTTTGTGTGAAGTGTGCTCTGGTAACAGGGTCTGTCGATACCTATGTGTGTGTGTTCTCAGGAAATCAGGGGCACTCTATGGCAGTCTGAAGGAGAGTTGAGAGATCAGGGAGGGTCTTGTTTCATGGACCTTAGACATATGTTCTCTCTTGCTTGTGCACCTCCCTCCTTTTTTTCAGTGAACTATAAATGCCCCCACCTTGGGGAGTGGTGAGCTGTGGATGGAAGGAGGAATGTGCGGCTTCCACTTGTTTTTCATTAACACAGGATCTGGTAACACACCTCACTGTCAACCTAATCCTCTCTCTCTCCATCTTGTCCCCTTGCAGAGGGGGCTTCCATGACCAGGTACAGAGCCCCAGATGTTTCATGTATGCAACCATGGATGTGCACTGATGAAGACAGGATAGGGTGGGAACAATGTAATGGCATGTACTGAGGTGACCCTGTTACTTGTCAACTATAGTAGTCAGAAGGCTTTCCCCATCAGCCGGCTTATTATCTCCTCTTTTTCTTAACCTCTTACTTTTCTTCTTAAATGTATTTGATGTGAACCTTTATTTTGTGTTGATTCTAGTAGCTGTGTCTACATGCATAGAATTTCATGTTACTTCTGAAGGACTAGTGTACCACTTGCAGCAAAACTTTGCAGTGAACAAAATGCTCTTTTGGTAGCATGTTCTTTTCTTCCTCTGCCCTTCTGTTCTACTTAAACATATTCATTTATTTCCTTGGGTGAACTGCAGTACCTTTCAACTTAATCTGTATTTTGGTCTTGGTATTTTTATTTATTGGGGGTATCTATGATCTGACTCCTCTTTCTCCTCAGTATTTTTTTCTTTTTGCAGAGCTTCTCAATCTCCATCACCTGATCCTCTCTATCACAACTCTGCCTCCGCCTGTTTCCTTGCACTGGCATTTTCCTGTGGTCTGCTCAGGATGTGGTCCATCAATCCCAGCCTGCCACTGAGGACTAGCACAGCAACAACAGCATCTACAGTAGTTGAACAAACTGTAGCAGTAGAAATACTACATTTTCCTGTCTTACATCTCTCATGTACCGTTCTCCCAGGGGGGTCATTCCAGCTGACTTATGGTGGCAGCTCAAACGCTCAACCTTACACAACAGAAATCCTAGCCTTTATCTCTGTAAAATTCCAAGGTATCAATTTTCTGAGGTACAGAGTGCACTAGAGAGGCTGGTGTGTTGAGTGATGAAGTCGGTGCAGCTAAGGCTAAAAGTCAGTAGATACATCTACTATCACTAGCAATCAGTCAGCGTAATTGGAGACAGTTTGTCTCCTTTTGATGGCAACAAATCTGGAAACACTATGTGAAGAAGCCCTCAGGGAAAATAGCATTTCATGTTGTGAAAAAGATATATAAGTGTGCGAAATGTATCAACACAAGGAAATAAGAGAAACAACTAGGTGGACAAACAGGTTATTCAGTTTTATTATTATCATTATTATTATTATTATTATTATTATTATTATTATTATTATTACAACTACTGCAAATATGTAATCATTGAATTTGGATTGTTTGCTTTTAAAGGTTTAATTCTATGTCAAGTTTTTACATCCCTTCAGAGATATGTTAAAAAAATAAAAAATCAGGGCCTATGGTCTGATCTATTTCGAGTTTCATAAACTTCTTCAGGGAGCACTCAAATATAAATTCAAAGATTTTGAGAGAAACTTTTTTCTGCCAAAAATATGAAACAATTACTGTTACCATTAACCTTTTATATATAATGTATGTATTTATGCCTGCAATGGAAAGGCAGTCACTGTAAATAGAAGAGTGATACTGAAGCAAAGGGAGTTGGAAGGGATTTGCTGTCATAAAAGTACAATTGTCTCTAAACTGTTATGCTATATTAGTTTTTTTATGCTATATTAGTTTTAAGTCTAACTGCTAATGCTAACTGCACAGGTTTAACATATAATTATGTTTATTCTCAGTCACATAGGGGCTGCTAAATCTTGTTTGGGGGATTTTGTATACAGAGGGGAGGGGGGACAGCGGGTGTGTATTGTAACTAATGTCTTGTGTCTTGTGTCTTGTGTCCTGCCTGTCTGTATACTGCTACTGGATGCCTTGAATTTCCCTCGGGATCAATAAAGTATCTATCTATCTATCTATCTATCTAAACAGTATTGCAATGCACACAATGTTTTAAATGTGTTTATTAAGGCAACCAGTCACACATGGATAAAGGCTGTAAAGTTAGAGAACATCAGAGCAGGGCAGCAGCACTGAGTATTGTGTCACTGTGCAGTTATGCTGATTTTAGTAAACAAAGTGCAAATTGTTTGAGGTTTTAATTAACATTTTTGACAATCATTTTATCTGAAGTAAGTCTATATAACAACATCTGTCAAACAGATGCATGCACTCAGGGAGCCTAGTTTCAGCGCTTTCCTTTCCTTTTGCAAACCTAGTCAACAAGGGATGTGTTGCTCTGTGGTACTGACGTACAAAATCATGTATTTGCAAAATGACTAATCTTGCTTGTTACTTATGTACTGCATCTGGCATTTTGGCCCTTAACTGCTTCAGTCCTTACATTTCCATCTGTTGTTCAATTCAGAAGACAAGCCAAAAAACAGCAGACATTGAAAAACAAACCAGAATCTCTGATCACTGTTAGTGTGCTTCAACTCACTCCAAACAGTGAATAGAAACTGGAAGATTTTTGATTTACATAAGCATTAGCAGTTCTGTCATAATGGAAACACTGTGATGCCTCCTGTCAGTGTTGATGAACGAAAGGGTTGAGCCTAACACGAAACCAAACATTTCACTCTCGCACAAAGTTAAGCACTTGAAAATATCTTTTTCTTAGACTCTAATACACGCATATCCATGCAATCAAATACACACATTCTCACAACAGCTTTAGATCCAAGACTAACATAACATAAACATCTCATTTTACAGTTTACTGACAGACCTTGTTTTTGGCAGATGACAGTTTAGCTGACATGTGCAAAGAATGAACAGTGCTACAAAAAACAATGAAATGCCACCAAACACTGGAATTTGGTTACCAGCTTCTCCCAAATGAGAGAATGACAGTGTTAAATGTGTTAGCAAAGGAAGATATATCACATATTCTAAATAAACAAGCTGTAGTAGAATGTTCTATGGAGTTAATTCATGATTTTAAAAAAGTGAAGAAACAAATCTTTTCATAGACCCCTTACTGACAATAATAGAAACGATTTCAAACAGTGTCGAGGGCACTGGTTTTAGCCCTTTGAGTTTTCATTTTCTATTACATTTTGGATTGGATGTTAGACCCCTTTTCAAAATGCCTGGATTGGTTCCTGGTGCTCAAAAGGCTAGGGTTCATTGTAGGATTGGGTTGTCTGTTTTAAAATCCCCTTTTAAAACCCATCTCTCCTCCTTGGCCTTTGTCACCGAGTAAGATGTCGCTTTTATTTATTTTATATATTTTAATTTATTTTACTGCGTACCTTGACTCATGTTTTATGCCTTTTGATTAATTTTGTATTTCATGTTTTATGCCATTTAATTCATTTAGTTATTTTATTGTCGACCACTTTGGTCAGCTGTAGTTGTTTTAAGGTGCTTAATCAAATAAGGTTGTATTGGATTGGATACTCAACACATGACAAAACAAGCATTTATATTTCATCTGCATGTATTATGGCTTCTTAAAAACGGTGTCTTTCAAGAGTGCTACAAAGAGCAAAATAGTGTGATGTCATCCTTTTTATTGTTCAAATTGAGCAGAATAAAAAGGTTCTTAGTTTGACGTTATTCATTTTTCATGTTAAAATTTAGTTTAGATCCATGCCCATGCCCCTATAAATATATATATATATATATATATATATATATATATATGTATATATTTATAGGGGCATGGGCATGGATATATATATATATATATATGTATATTTTTTTTTTTAACTTGACTGACCTTCCATCCTTGGTCCTGACTTCATATCCAGACTTCCTGTCATTGCAGACACTGTCACTGTCACACTGGGCCTTATTGGATGGGCCTCTGTCTCCATGACAACCACAATCTGGGCAGTTTGAAGAGAAACCCTGTGGAAGAAAAGGGCCATGGCTCTGATGCTGCTGGCGTTGTCCAGGGCAGAGGCCTGATGCTGCGAGTCAGGATGAGAGGAACAGGCCCTGGGAGGAGTCTTCATTGGGGAGGATTGAGGGCTGGAGACAGCAGTCGATGTTTTACCTGAGAAATCCCATTTGTCATTTTGTAGGACTTTCTCGAGGTAGGCTTTTGACTGCTCAAGCTTTGCCAGTGTAGGGTTGATTTTCAGAGGACGTGATAGCTCCACATTCAGCTCAGCTGTGGGTGGAGATAAAATGAAAGAACACAAGTTCAATAAAATATAATTTTAGAAATGATGAACACTGAGAAAAGAATAATAAATAATAATAATAAAAAATAAATACATTTGAGAAAAGTGTGATTAAAACTTGAAAAACAACTCTATCTCTGAACAGTTTCTAAGCTGTCTCTCTTAAATCGGGTGAGTATCTGTCATGCTCATCCTTGCATTATAAAGAAGGGAGTTAAATAAACAGGCAGTAGAAAAAAGTGCTGATATTTAATCTAACAGAATTATTTGCAGACCAGTGAGAATCAGTTCAGTCTTCCAAAAGTAGATTCAAAAACAATTTTAAACTGAATCCTGCATTGAAAAAAAATATATAAATTTTTTTTTTAAAGGTCCCATGTTATGCTTTTTTCCGGTTTTAGATATTCTTTAGTGTGTTTTCCAAGTGTTGTGTGTATAATTAATAATAATAATAATTAATAATAATAATAATAATAATAATAATAATAATAATTTACACTTTATTAATCCCACGAGGGGAAATTCAGTTTTTTACACTCTGTCTAACACACACATAGGCCGAGATACACACTCATGCACAAACAGGGTTCTAGTGACATGCATTAATGGAGAGGTCTCAGAGTGAGGGGGCTGCCCACAGCGAGCGCTCCAGAGCAGTTTTGGGGTTCGGTGCCTTGCTCAGGGGCACCTCGGCAGTGCTCAGGAAATGGACTGGCACCTCTCCAGTTACCAGACCAGTTTCCGGACTTGGTCCGTGCCGGGACTTGAACCGGCGACCCTCCGGTTCCCAACCCAAGTCCCTACAGACTGAGCTACTGCCGTATGAGAGGCACATCATGTGCACAAATTCAAAGCCTACGGAAACGTCATCTCCTACGTCCTCATGTTAGCTGTAGCAGTAGCTGCATGTAACGCTAGGTTCTCGCCCCATATGAAATTTGCCATTGTGATATCACTGATCCAAGCCCACTGGCTCCTTGTTGCAAGACTAAGCTTATGCTGCACACCCATGTGACAACCGTGCTGAGCAACTGACCAATTACAACAGAGCAGAACGGCCGACCAATCAGATCAGACGAGGCCCACGTGGGGACCCTGATCGTGGGGATTCTGAGCGTTACAAACACAGGCAGATGAGTCTGGAGCAGCAGTACATGAAAACAGACTCTTTTTCTGAACATTAGCGATTGTGAACGTACTTTAGTAGGCACGTGAAAGCATCATATGGGACCTTTAAGTTTCTTGTCATGTAGACTCCCAGATTAAACTCGACACAATCAATTCTGGTTTCACCAACGTCCCACTGCCCAACATCTACAACTATCGAACCCACAGAATACTGTTTGGTACATTGTCTCGTCATTTAAAAATGTTTTTGTTCACCCCATCACTCCATCACTCCAGATCTGCTAACAAACTGCTGTGTTCAGTCTCACCCTTGTGTTATATGAACATAAAATGTATGCATCCATCCAACTACTGCCTGTCTCACTAAAACATTTTAAAGTGACACTGCAGAAGAGCATACGGGAACCTCATAAATCCAAGACTTCTCTGCTCTCACTTGTTTTACCTCTTTCTTGCTCTCTCTGGTGCACAGCAGCCTTCAAACACTTGACTGGAATTTACAGAGACACATGAATTAACTCAATGCCGTTTTACACTACTTCCATTATCCCATTTTTCCACTTGGTCATGATGATGGGAGAGGGAAGCAGCTGAAAACAAGTGCAGATGTTTTTCACGGTCTGATCAAGGCACCAGTGTTTAGAGCGGTTGTAAGTGTTTTAGGCCTCCTTGTCTCCTCTCAGGTAGAAGCACTGGATGATATGAACAGAATCTTTGCCAAATGGAAAGGCAAAAGCACCCCACCCACCCACACACACACACACACACACACACACACACACACACACACACACACACACACACACACACACACACACACACACACACACACACACACACACACACACACACACACACACACACACACACACACACACACACACACACACACACACACACACACACACACACACACACACACACAATCACTGCCCTCAGGATTCTCTCTCATTCCAGTGGAAGTGAGGCAAATGATGGCTGGAGAGAGGAATTGGAGGGAAGATAGGTGGAATTTGCAATGTAGCTTGTCATTTCCACTTGACTTATCACCAGGAAACTTTCCAGTGAAATAAATATAGTGTATGCAGCCGATCATCCAGGTTCCTTTACCCCATCTCATCTATTTTCAATCTTTCCCTCAATCTTATATAGCCAATTGATGTGCTTATTTCTCAGTGCTTTTGTTTCCCTTTGACTTATCCTCCGACCCTTACGTTAATCAAATGATCACATTAATAACAAGCTGTTTCTAATCAGTGTAACTTTAATATGATCTGGAACATTAATCAAGAGTTAATGGTCAAAACAATATTTTTTTTTTGATGGCCAAAATTATGCTTGTCATGTCTTTTTTTAATTTCAGTAAAATTTACATTTCATTTCATATAAATAAAATGTGTGTAGCATGGAGTGTCTTTCCTTATAATTGTACAAGTCAAAAGTTTGGCAACAGAAAATTGCCACATTAAAGTGAAAAGTGAAAAGCTTTATTTAAAAAAGCTGAGAATATCTGGAATGTAAATGCCATTCATATTTGATATTTTTGATTAGATGAGCCCCTCGTGTTTTAGGCAGTCCTTGTGAGGAACTTACTATTGTAATAGTCAATGCAAATCCAACCAATCCTCGTCAATTCTGTGCAGCCTTGTAATTTTGTCAATCGTTGGAGCTGCTCCATAAATATGATCAATCAAGCGCAATGAAATCATGGTGCATTCAGGTGGTGTTGGACACACCAGAAAAACAAGTTTCTAAGTAGTAAAATGCACAAGAGCACCTGTTCAAGGACAAATATGCTACTTGTTGTTAATGTTAACATATTTTCTATTTTGCACATCAACTTTTTGCTCAAATAAAACTTTTAACAGTTGCAGTTTGCTGATCTTCGTCGTAGCATCAATGCTTTTCTGTGCTTTTTTTAAAGGGGACATATTATACCCTTTTTTTTTACCTTTTCAAACAGTCCCCCTGTGGTCTAAATGAAACATCTGTGCTGTGCTTTGGTCCAAATATAAGATGAATCAAGCACCAGAGCAGGTTTGTGACCCTATAGAAAACAGCTCTCTCAGAATGCTACGTTTTGGTGTGTGTGTCTCTTTAAATGCAATGATCCCCCTGAGTTTTCCCAGTACAAACCATTCCTCTGTAGAGACAATAAAAATGGAAAACGTGCACAAACGTTTTGCTCTAGGCTGGAGGTGGAGTCCATGGGTGGAAATACCAGGGGAGGGGAGGGTATTGTCTTATCAGATTCCAACTTGTGATGGCACAAAATGAGAAAATTTGAAACGGAGCACTTTTCTCTTAGACTTATGTAGACCACAAACAAAGGACTAGATGGATTTATTTCAAATGTTGTGGGTCGATAGACACTCACGTTACCCAAATAAATTTTCAAAAACACTGTAAAAGTGGATTTTTCACAGTCTGTCCCCTTCAAAACATTCCGCCTTTCTGAACTGAAATCATGTGGACACACTGAAGTCGGAAGAATGACTCTTTCAACTTCTAAACTTGGACCACCCGAGCAGAGCATAAATGCAGCATCAGAGACAGACTGTGTGTTGGGCGTTTGCTGATGATGTGTATATATGTGAGTCATTTTTTGTTGTTTAAGAATGAGGGGTTCATGAGTCAAATTATGAGGTCCCGGAAAATAAAGCTCAGGTTCTGTGCACTTTAAAACCTTTTATAATTGTATTGAAATCACTCATTTATTATAAAAGGATTTTGAGACTTTTTCTTTTTTTAGTAAAGCTACTAAAAACAGGAGACACTAATTTTGCAAATTCACATGCTCCTGCAACGCCACTCAAAAAATATAGCCTGATAAAGATCACAACTTTTACTGCAACTTCATTGAAAAGCTGCCACAAAATCTGGCATTTTAGTTTGCAACAATCACAAATAAATTCTGGAGGGACTGATTAGGGAGGCAAGGAAAGACAGTGGTTGATTCGGATGAGAGAAAATATCAATTATTAAAAACAATCCACTAGCACTTTCATTGCTTGGCAGGGGGAGAAAACGGCTTTTCCAGGAGTCACTTTTTACACAGTAGTATTTTTAGAGGTATACCTTGAATCCAGCATCGAGGCTGTCAGTGTAAGGCCTGTGCAAAGAGTCAACATCAAATCTGGAGGTTAAGAGTTGATGTACCTTTAAAGAACAGGACTTAATGCGAACAGGCTGGGAGAGTTATACACTGGGCCTTCTCAGGTGTCAGCCTCTATTAGCACTTTCGAAAGTGGGAGATCAAGGTCTGACAGAGGCATGTACACACACACTCACACATATATATCTGCAAAGACTCAAGAGATCAAATTTGCCTATTATCCAGGTTACTGTGCTTTTTTTCAAGAGGTCATGCATGACTCTGTCCCAGCTATGAACCCTGTGTTGGGTGTAGTTGTATGTGAAACCAACACAAACATTGTTTTCATTCCAACCACACCTTTGATTTCTCTACCTGACTGTTACTTGACTCTTGACAGCAGAGAGCCCGTCTCAGACACAGGTGGCAATGTGTCCAATTACACAGGGTCTGTAGGTTATGATGTGTGTATGTCTTTGTTTGAGAGAGCCAATTTTTTTTTGGAGGGAATCAGTAGAATCCCACTGTCACACGAAAGCCTAAATCCCAATAAGGCCGGTGACACATGCCTCAAATACCATCTGATTCGTATTAAAGTTGTTCTGGTGGGTTCGGAGGGGCACAGACTTGTATACAGTAACTGACAACATTTCTTAGACCCACAGCTTGACGGGAACCAGGGACAGGGGTGAGTAATGGTTCCAATTTGCTCTAGCTAATCTATCACCTGTTGCTTCACTCGTCTACAAGTGGTAGCAGTTACATCTCTGGGCTCAGTCACAGACCCTCAAAAAGACACAATTGAGTAGAATATAGCGGAGACATTTGCTTGAAATCACTGAGCCTACTCATGCTAAAGAAAAGACAAACCCATCTTGTCCGACGAAGAGTACATTTTTTGCTGGTCCAACCTTAAGCCCACCTGGTTCCAAAAATGTGGTTTCCTGCATGTATCTGCATTTCTTGTGTCTATATATGTCTGTGTGTATGTGATGAGAGACCGTTGATTGAGTGCTAAAACACCATAAGGTTACACGTTTTTCTATCAGCATCCTTGGGAGGAACACTTGGTCTTGAAGAGTAAAAGCTGATGAAATTGCAAGCATATTACTGTAAACACAGCAAGAAGTGGCCTCATGGTGGAATGTTCTCCATTTGCTTGTTGAAATATATCTAATGTGAAACACTGTCAACCCAAAGTACAGCAGTCAGACAGGCCACATACACTTGAACATTCAAACTTGGCAACAGACAGTTACAAGATCTAAACTAAAAATGAATGAAAACATCAAAGACTACTAAAGCAACTTTCACTTTCTTTTCGAACCCTCTTTCGACGAACCCAATTTTAAGCTTATTTAATCTCCTGATTGATTCTGGTCATTTAAAGTGAATCCAAACGATTTCAAGAGGAGTCCTCTTTTTCTCGGGAAAAATAAAGACAATGCGAGAGTGCCGAAAAACTGCTGTCCCTCAAGAGTCCACTTGTTTGCAAATGTCATGGAATCCTTCAACTGTCCAATTTAAAATGACAAATTTTACAGTGGAACGAAACATGTTGACAGCAATGTACAAAATATGTTTTTTCTTTTTGTTTCTGGAGCTTATTTCCACGTTATTAAATAACTGTACATTTAAAAGAAAATAATGTATCTGTTAAAATGATATGCTAGAAGTTAAGCTTACGTTTGCATAATTAAAGGAATGATTAATTTTATTAACATGCAACACGTTATAGCGACAACCATTTATACTTCAGAAACCAGTAAGTGACTTCATTTTGATAACATTCATCTTTCATACAGTCTGTGATCTTAAGAGATCAAAACCTCAGCTAAAACTTTAGACCCATACATTTTCAGACTCAAACAAAACTATTTAGGCAACGTTTTCTCTTCCTTTTTGTCTTTAAGGACTGTCAAAGCAAGACAGTCAATATAAGGCACAGCTTCTCCTGCTCTTTGATCCTCCATCCTCAAATATGTTATTTATATCCCAATCAAAACAAATAACACGCAGTAGAAAATGTGTGTGTGTGTGTGTGAGTGTGTGTGTGTGTGTGTGTGTGTGTGTGTGTGTGTGTGCGCGCGTGCGTGTGAGCGTGTTAGGCTGTGTGTGGGTGAAGGGCTGAAAGGAAACCAGTAGCATGTGTGGACAATTCAAGATCTTTCCAGCACAGCTTGACCTGGGGCAACCTCAAACAGAGCCTGGATACCGTCTGAGTCATGCAGGAGGGTGTTTGTGTCTTTGTGTACATAAGAAGAATGATTGTGAATGATTATGATTGAAGTTATCCTACTGAGACGAGGATAGCTCTGCTCTTTAATAGTTCAAGGGAAACACCTGGATGTAATAGCACAATGTTAACATCTGTGCTTCAACTAAACATATATGTAACAGAATAATGAAAATATCATTGGAGTTATGACAGGCACAAGCTCTGTTCAGAGAAATGCTAAAACATCCTGCTCATAAATAATATGAAGTTGTAAAGTCACGGCTGAACATTATGCCATTGAATTGAATACTGCATTTTTGCAAAGCTTTATAAACATGTCAAACGTCATGTACATGAGAATACGGCCTGTGAGTTTTACACAGCACACGATGACAGGCCGGCACATGCAAGCCTGATTAGAACATTGTTCATATGAATGATGAAACTAAGTTCCTGTCTGTGGAAGTCTAATTTAAAAGATGTGTATGGCCTTAACTCTTACATACTTATGAATGGTGATAAACTGATCATTGAATATTGCAAACACACCTACAGATGTATAGCACTACATATTATTAATATAAGTACATTTATTAATGGTTTGGGTGATTTTTCTTTCTTATTTTCTGAACAGTGCTTTGTAAAAAAGGGCCAACAACAGTATCTTTCATCTGTCTTACTCAAAATAATAATAGTAATAAAAATGGCTACAAATGTTGAGTTGTAAATAACTCAAAACCATGAATATTAAACCAGCCAAGTGGCCAATATTTCAACAAATGTAACACAAGTTTTCTTATTGAGTTCACAGAACTTTATATAGCTTTTCCAAAGTTTTTGTGAAAGCTGCCAGCTCTTTCCTTTTCTATGTAACACTGATTATTAATAGTGATACTGATTATTCCATCAATCAATAAGACAAAATATGTTTTTGCTTTTTACAATAGTGAATACACAAAACACAGCATCAAACTGTATTAACACTATAATAGTTTAAAGTTCAGTGGACTCCAAAGTTAGAAACTAGTTTGTCAGGAGAATTTACAGCTACATACTTGTATGTCTTTGTTTCCTTTTTACCAGAACAGTGCAGCACTGAGTTTGAGGAGACAGCACAACATTTCTTCAAAATGTTTGGCTTAACTAGAAAAGTGTTTTACTGTCTTCCAAGCCGTATAGAGACACCGTGAGGGATAACCTCGTAGCAGCACATTAATTCTGAGATCTGTGAGTCACACCTTCATAAAAACTACTTTGAAAATCTTTTTCCTTGAAAGTCAATAACTAAACGTGCCCCCCCCCCCAAAAAAAAAGAAAAGGCTCTTCATCTCCACCCTGAAGAAAGGCTTGTCAGCATCAACTAATGCAAAGGAACTGACTTTTCCTGTAATGTATGCCTCATGGAGAGAGCATGCTCACTGACATTTAACTGATGTTGTCATCTGTAAGGACCAAAGAGGTAAATGGACATTGCGGGTGTGTGGCTTTACTGTGTGTGTGTGTGTGTTCGTTTGCTGTGGTTAACAGAGAATTGCATTGTGTGTAGTCTGATTCCAGGTGGACAAAGAAGCTAAGGGCTTTCTGCTGACAGCAGGACAGGATGCGTGTGGGCGAGATGGTTATACAAATCTCTGACATCATCATCAATAAAAATGACTTGAAGCTCATTTTGGTAAACATGTACAATTCCTACTCCTGATTTGAAGCGGGAGGAAGGCTGATTTATTTATTTTTTTATTTTTTAAAGTGATGCCATAGTTTGATGTCAGTGTGTATGAACATGCATCTGCAGCATCTGGCTTGGTAGGTTCAGGGAGCTGAACTCTGAAGGATGTCCTGCGCCTACACATTATCCATGAAACCCTCGTAGGAATAAAAGGGTTTACCACACACACAAACTCAACAGCCCATTCACGCTTTTTTTTCCATTGCTGTTCTATTTGTATTGCACATCAGCTACACCCTAGCTACTCATATGGATATTATATCAGTCTCACAGCAGACATAGAATCCTTCGATAAGTAACAAAGAAACACAGTCATACTGAAGGAGCTGTTAATGAAGTGAGTAACATAAGCAGCTCCTGTACAAAGTGTTTACCTTGCTCAGAATGAAAGGTTTTTTTTATTGTTTTTTTTTTAGGTATATTAAGGTTGAACAGTAAATTTTATTCCTTTTTGTCTCCTCTGGGAGAGCTTCTCACAGATCGCGGGGGAGCTGGAGAGTGGAGACATTGTTCTCCACCTCCATTGTTGAAGCTGCTACTCTGAGCTGTAGCTGCAGGGTCTCTGGTGCCCATCGTGGCGGCAATCCCTGAACTCAGTGTTGGACACCGTAAGTAAGGGAGGTCGTCAAGCCGAAGAAGGAGTCCAATTGGGCGTTGTTAGCTCGTAGGACTACTGAGGCAGCTGCCAAACTCTTTGGCTTGGGTGATGGACGAGTCTACCTCTGAGGACTCAGCCTCTGCTTCCTCAGTGGAAGACGTGACCGTGGGATTGAGGAGATCCTCAAAATATTCCTTCCACCGCCCGACTACATCTCCAGTTGAAGTCAGCAGCTCCCCACCATCACTCCATCACCCAAGCCAAAGTCACCGAGTTGATTAGCAAGCTCTTTGGCGGCAAGGCACCGGGGGTGGATGAGAAAATGAATGGATGGATGGATTGATAGACGGTTTAACAGTACTCCTTACTCCCTTTTTGTCTATGTTTGTCTGTTGCATTTGATGCCTTGTAAATCCATGGCACCTTAAATTACTATGATTAATATCAGTGGCCTTTCAAAGAACAAAACCTCATAACCCTGCCAGTTTCTGCACATGTGGCAGAAAACACAGACTTTTGTGATTGCCTCTGTGTTTCTCACTAGTAGGTTCATACACTTTACCTGAGCGTTCACAGCAGAAATTAGACTTAAAATGTTTCGTGCATGTTAGTGAATGCGGAAGTTGCACGTGTTTTGTGTACTTGTGCATGATCCCCACCTGGTCCATTGAGGAAATCTTTGATATTGAGGCAGAGCAGAGGGGGAGGGATGCCCGTTTTGTCATCCACTTCTCCAGCTACCGTCTGTAGCCAGAACACATTGTAGTCCAGCGACTCTGGCAGAGATTTTCCTGGGTCTGCAGAAATATTTGGAAATCAAAAGGGACAAAAGTGAGCAAAAAATGGCATTAAGAGAGGAAAAGAAACGCAAAGATAGTTGTTAAGTGTTCTGATTTCAGAAAACAATTATCTTTTTTTATTGCGTCTTTCATACGAGGAATAATTTTAAACGGTTTCTATAATTCTTCCCTAAACAAACTCTGCCACCCTCCTCTCCTAATCGTCCTCACCTAGACACTTGTAGTCTGAAGGTACTCCTTTCAGAGACACATCAAACACTGATAACTCCATCCTCTGCTTCCGGTGATGGCAGCTGAGCAAAGCGAAAGGTTGCATCACTTGGAGGTACAGGAGGGGTTCTAGCACTTGGTCTCCAGCCCCTCTTCTGCCCGGCTGCCTTACTATGGTCACGCCCAGTGCTTGGCGGGCTGAGGACCGGCTGGGAGTTGGTAGGCCGTCCAGGGAGAGAAGGGTACTCCTTGGCAGCGAGGAGGCTGGCTGGGAGGTGTTGCTGTTGAGGATGTCTTCAGCTGTCAGGCCTGCAAGGGAACTCTGTGCGGTTGGAATGGAGTCTGGATTTGGTGAGGGTGAGGCTGGAGTAATCTCAGAGAGGATCTCTGGCTGGTGAAGGGAATCTTTTCCGATCTGCTGTGAAACAAACAGAGCCATTAGAAGCTGCACTAAGCCTTATTTTAGCTAAGATTCGCTGTAAGTATTTATTCATGAGAATGCCAAAAACAGAAAGGTTTACATAGACATTTAATAACAGTAATGATTTGGAGAAACTAGCTGGTCACAACAAAGGTTAAAGGGTGGTTTGTGTCATTACTGTTATGGTCAGGAACAACTTCACAGTCCCAAATGCTTGTGGCATGTGTATTTTTTCCTTTATTTGGACTTGTGCCAATACAGTTTCCCACTTTGGATCTGCCTATATCACACTAAACCTAACTAGGAGTTTAAATATACACCATGCATGAGCATTGAGTTTTAAGTCCATACGATGAGATATTACAGGTGGAGGTAATGACAATTCATGTTCTGAAATAGCATGATAAGAATCCCTCCACATAAACACAACTACAACCCTTACATAAATGATACACCTTCCTCTTGAAATGAATAAACAACATATACAAACTGACTCTTGTGAAAGTGTTGATGGTTTACGTTTACCTTATCCCCTTGCTCCTTCTTCTCTGGTGTGCTGGGGGATTCTGACAGTGACTGAGGAGCCTTTGGGGGACTGGCACAAGCATAGGTCATTACGGACAGCCTACTAGCAGTAAGAAAGATGTCGAAAGGGATGAAGCTTAGGTTCTTGGTGATGGTGGACTTGTGGGAAGGTCTAGCAATGCAATGGTGGCTGGCACCACTCTGCTGCTCTATTTGGATAATGCGAATGCGAGTGCTGTCACTGCCAAAGCCGCTGTCCGGCCCAGTCCCGCTGTGACGAGACGAAGAGTCGACACCTGCCACTGCATCTCGACTGCCACGCTTCTGCTGACACTGATGTACCTGAACAAAAACAGTCAAGGTAAGGCAGTGTTTACATCATTGTCGATTTTATTGTACCTTGAAGTGTGCTGGGAATTACTGCTGGGTAGAGAAAATGTGAACTTAATTTCTTTTCACCAATTTAGGTAGAAAAAGCTTAAAAAGACAATACAGATTCAATTGATATCAACCACGAGTGTTAGAATGGGTTATAGAGAAGAACCCCTCAGCGTCCCTGTAAACACAGCTCCAAAGAAACATGGAAAACATGCCACAATAAGTTTAAAATAACTTGCAGGCAGCTGCAAGCTAGCAGAAATCGAGTATCACTGTTTTCACATTTGTGTAAGACAGGTCTGCTATAATGAACTGTTCTCCTATAAGCATATACTAAAGTGGTTGTGCTCAAAGCTAAAATACTAAGTTCATTATTATTCTTTTTTTTTGTGTGGAAAAAACAACAACTTTTTCCAACACAAGCTGGTAAAAGTTGAAAAATGAAAATGAAAGAAAATGGTAACAACTATCTTTACTAATGCACTGTTTAAAACCTTTAGTGAATCTAGAAACAATAAACACCACATTGCAAATGCAACACAGCAACAAAGTACAATTTAACTACTAAAACCATCAATATTCTCTCAAGAAAGTAACAATTTTGTTTGTGTAGCGGTGCTACACACCAAAGGGCAGCTGCAACTTAACAATTATCCAAAAACCTTGAAGATGTACACAAGCTTGAAACATGTTGTGAGCCTGACACTTCAGTTTGGATTAAAAGGAAATGCTTTATCTTAAACCAAACCAAGATATTGCGTTTTGATGGATCACAAAATGAATAAGAACTTGTTTTTTTCCTGAAATTACAAGAGGATGAAAACCAAATAACTTGCTTGACTGCAACCATGGACAAAGAATAAAAGAAGGGAACGTCATAGCCACAAAGACATTAAAGGCATGTTCTGGGGCTTTTTCTGTGGTCTTAAAATCATTAAAATGTTGAATAAAAAATATCTTTTCAAGAAGGTCTCACTCTGGCAAATACAACTGTTTCATATAGTGAAATTGTTTATGAGCATTTTGTTGTTTTTTGTATGCTCTGGTCTAACAAACAGACTTCCAGCCATTGTGGTAATAAGGACATAACACATATGACATTAATCACGAGTGAATGGCTGGGTTTAAGGCATCTTTATTCTGCTACCTAAGCAGGCCGTCACGACAGACTATAAAGAAGGCACCACTTGCTCCAGTTGGACAGGAACAGGACAAACATATCATGTCACGTTTATATAAAACAGATACATCTGGCTAAAAAGCTGAAATAAACAGAGGCTTAACTTTCAAAAATGCTGCAAGCACATGGAAGATATTATCCATAAGCTGATAAAAATGATTCAACCACTGCATCATATCAATTAAACACTCCACCTACAGCTAAAAGCTTGACAGTTATATCATACAGACCTGTCTAATAATCATATGAACTGTGACAATAATAGTAAGGGTTTTTTCTACATTTTCTCTTTTCAGTTAGAGAATTTGCTACTGCTGATTTTTGATACATGATTATGTTGAATTGGACAAAGGGGAAGACAAACAGTGTGTGAGTTTTCATCAGACCCAAGGTATGTCCCTTCCTATCCCACCAGAGTCTGCTCAAACCTGCACATGGTTGCTATTACAGCATGTTCCCTAAGCCCTCCACCCCCTCACTGCTCCCTCCCACCCACTCCTTGAGAATTTTAAATGTATATTATTGCTGTGGCCGAGATAGTGTTTCAAGACCTCCAGGCAAATACTAAACCCACTGGCAGCAGATTAGACAGAATACTTGACTTATTAGATATTTCCTATTCTAAACAATGTCATCAAAGGCTAAGAACAAGAGCCATATAAAATGCTGCAGTATGCCTGCCTGCCTGCCTGTTCTGTTCTGTCCAGGCTCATGTGTGGGGCTTCCATAGGATCGGCCTTGCCAGATCCTTCTCCTTTCCCTGGCCTAATGAGGACAGGATGTGTGCACTTCTTTTCTGTAGAAACGTAAGATTTTCCAAGCAATGGGGAGAGGAGAGAGGGCAGAAAGGGCCTGGACCTGTCTCCATGTGTATTGTGTTAAGCAGGTCAAACTTCTACTGAGGTAAAGAGGTATTTGAAAGTTATTCAGTGAAGGCGAAATGTCCCTTCCAAGTAGTGCAACACATTGGAAGGCACCAAAAAGTTGCACAGCAGCTTTGAAAGCAAGAGCCAGGAGAAACTGCCAGATACATTTACGCTTGTCAGTTTCTCTTCCCAAGCTAAGGCTGTACACATGCATTAAAATTATAGCAAATTCCACCAGTTCTCTTTAACCTCTCTGCTAAGAGAGTGCCCCCTAAGTAAGTCTTGGACTATATTTAGATGTGCTCACAAGTGGAATAATTCGTAACATGTACAGCATTTGGGAGTTTAAAGAAAAAAGAAACAATCACAAAAAAATCCTTCAGCATGTATTTGCTCATATTATTTGATCCTTTGCATGCAATCAGAACTCATACACGATGGCAATCTCTACAAGGGTTGGACTTCAGCTATAGTATTAAAGAGTGTCTGTGTTACTGGGATAAGTTACTTATATCCCCATTGCACTTACTCACTAAAAAGGGAGCAGATAAAATGGGCTCTGTTGTGTATGTGATTTAACCTTTAGCCAATTTATTCATTGACAGAGGGTAATAAATTCAGAATACAAACACGCACCGTAGCTGCAGTCCTGGTCCCAACTGAAATCCCCTTTTCCTACAATTACTTTCTATTACATTATATAATGGCTGCATTGAAGTGCTGTTTCCAGATCCCAGTGCAATCTTTCTCTGAATGTAGCTGATCATGAACTTGTGACTACATACACTTATACACAATCTCTCCCAAACCCCCGCCAGCCAATCATGAGGTCATCCCCTAAGAGTCTCAAGGCAGAACATTCTGGAAAATGGAGGATAATCCCCAAAGTGTGAAATCATGAGTGTCCCAAGTGCCAATCATATCATGGTACATCTGTACGGCTTCTGACCCCCTATTCCTGTCAGTGTAACTCCAAAAAATGTGGCTAGAGGAAGGCTAATATGTGGAAGCAAACTGTGTATCTTGACTGCATCTGAGTTTAATGGCTTGGCCTCTGCTGTGCTACCCACTATTGTTTACAAAAACCATTAAGCTTGTACCAGGCCTCTGTGCTTTTGTGCTAATGAAAGAAAACCTCAATACCGGAAAACCTCATCTAAATCAAAAGAATAATAATGATACTTAACCTAGTGCCATAAAAACTGTAATTCATTCTCTTATTTTCTCGTGGAAAACAGAGGGAGGAAGAAATTAATAACATGAAGTCACTTCTCTTTGTACACCATAACAGCACTCACAAAGCAAAAAATGGCATCAAAGATAGTCATTTAACATAGCCGACTTTGTTGCGATAACAAAGGCAACCTGCTTTGCACTTCAACTGAACCACAACAAAGAAGCAAGAAAGGTCGCGGCCCTAGGATGGCTAGTGCTCCTAGAGAGACTGTAACAGTATTTTAAAAACGGTATTCTCAAAAGCTCAGGGCGCTTAGCAGGGGCCGGTTTTACAAGCTCTCTCTCCGATCCGAACGTTGGTGGGTGAGTTTTTCTCCTCCAGGGTTCAACAGAATGTTTCTCAAAGGAGCATGAGAGACAATATCTTTTTAGTTCTCTCCTCCCACATTTAAGGCCCTGTTGCATTTGTCCTTAGAACCTCAATCCTTGCTTTGGGCAGAGGTAGAGAAATAACAAATGTGAGAATAGACAGTGTGTTTTTCCCCTGATTCCACTTACATAAAGGGAGAAAAGGGAAACATCCGTGTGACAGTAATAATTTACTCATGTTGACATTCCCAAAGCACTGTGTCAGTTGAAACACTTTCCACCCCAAAGACTTACTGGGGGAGAAGTGAAGAGAGGACTGAGTGACATGGCTAGTCTAAACAGTGAAAAGTGTGTGAAAAAGCTTTCTGAAAAAACAAAGGAAAGACTAAAAGACAAAAAATAAAAAAATATACTGTTGAGATGTTGCCTTTTAATCAGCAGCTATATCAAGCTATACTTGGAAAAATGTTTTATGCTCTAGAGTGTTAAAAAAAAAAACAAAGAAATAATATCATATAAGGATAAAGGCTCGGGAATGAAAATAAAACATTCAGTAACCAATGCCCATCTGGAAAATTGCATTATTCTGTCAAATAAAAGACCTGACACAGGGACATATGGTGGCAGAATCATCTGTTGTTGTTTTTTTTAAATAGATGACTGAGATTCAAAACTACCTCTCTCCTGTACCAAAGCAAAACACAACTTTTTTTGAAAATACAATACAGATTTCCATTGTATAAGAAGATTTGATTTTATGAAGCAGCCTTGAACATCCTAGTCAACATGTCAAATGTTAAATGTGAGCTCATCATGTTTAGTTAGCCTTTATTGTATGATTCCAGGATTTCAGAGGCACACACAAAACCCACCATGCCCTGCCTGTCAGCTTTGGCAATCAAGAGTGATTCATAGGGTCTTACAGAAAACACCCTAAAACCTAAACCTAAAGACATATTGCTTCAGTCGTCGTCAACAGTTGTACAAATCAAGACCAAAACCCCCTTTCAGACCCACCAATCAAATCCACTGCTTGGGTTGGGGATGATTATGAGAACTCCCAAGATTTGCCCCATACTTCTACAATCACACTTGCCGTTTGGATAAGCAGGGTGCAATATAAATGTATTTGTCATTGAAGAAACTGCTCAAAATGCCAAGAGATCATTTGTAGATTAACACCATTAAGTGTGCTCCTAAAAACAAAGGGGAAAAGTGGATCCTCTATGGTGACGTAAGCATTTAGGAATGATACACAGACTTTTTTTGTTCATCTGACAATGTGTCCTGTCTGTTAACACATAATGCTGCAAGAACATTACTGTACAAGCAATAGGGATAGGGATCTTTTTTTCCATTATTTTTTCACATTGATTGACACCTTATTAATCCAAGTCTTTATTAATACCATTGTTAATACTTTACTACTATTCAGTGGAAAGAGAAAATGAAACAATATTTTAAACAAAATAGACTAAATCTATCTTCTATTGCTCGGAAAACAAATACATTTCTCCTCCAAGTTTGGATGCTCTTACCACGTTCTGTTGAGGAGGATGATGACTCTTTATCAGCGGCAACAACAGCAGTTGTGCTGAACAGAACTTTTCTAACCTGTCCACAGCACAGGTGCTGCATTGATTTAATTTAATTCTCAATATAATATGCTTGTTGAAAGGTAAAGAAATGGCTCGAACACACATTGGTATAAAGATCACATAAGAAAGAAAGAGCCAAGCTGACCACATAAATAACATAGTTCACAAGCATAGTTCAAGGTTGTAGAAGCAAATTTGGAGTCTAGTCAGCTGCACCTGGAGGCTTACATGCATTGGGGGAATTTAGAGAAAAGAAAAACATGTTTAACTTTGCAGCAGCTCTGGCAGCTAAACAAAGTAATCATAATTCTTCCTACTTGGGCTTGTGTTGTGGTAGTTCAAAGTAATGTTACTCTAATGAACAAAGTACACATATTTTTTGTAAGCTTCTGGACTAGTCCAAATGTTGGAGTGTGCAGTGCTTCTAATGATTCATTTTTGCTATGAACATCTAAATCACTCAGGAAGCTAAAAATAGATCAACGGAAACTGCTGCCATATAGACTCAAGCTCATTGCCTCATTTTCCAAAATATCCGAGCATTGTTTTTTGTTTTTTTTTTCATTAAGGGATGGTACTTTAACTGGCCTCATCTGGGATGTTTTGTGTGATTTTTTTCTTGCCTTTATTAGAGCGACAGGTGGATAGAGTCAAAAAGTACAGAACAGACTACATCTTGAGTTGCCCAGCCACCGGCATCCCCAGAAGCAATTATTTCACTACCCCTGTAGATGTGTGGTGAACACACCATTTAAAGAGGTTGTTGTTTCACTTGTAAAAGAGAAATGGGGAAGATTGGTGATTGTGCAACAGCACAAAAAATCTCCCCTTAACCATTCAAGTTTGAAGTAGATGAAAACCACAATGGGGAAATCTGGCTCGTAAGGCACCTGGCACCTAAATCCACAAAACTGGGGAAGCCTGGCTTTCCTTGGCCTCCGTGAGAAATAACACCACTGGTGAACATATGTGCAAACATGCTCTTACTTTACCATCTAAGTTACAGAAAGCAAACCCAATACTCTCCATCACCTGTTATTTTAGGTGGAATCTTGCTTTTACTTGTGTAGTAGGGGGGAAAAAAGTTACCTTTCTCACCTCTTCAGACAATTTTTTTTGCTTTTTTTCACTGAACAAAGTCTGCTACGGTATGAGGACAAGTTGCCATGGACTTCCTTGCTTTTATTATTCCCCTTGGTGTGTGACCCTACTTCCCTTGCAGGCAGAGAGCGGGCATTCCTGATTCCTTCTCACCTGAATTGACACCTGATCCCAGGGTTCAAGGAGGGGCCTATGGTGCCTATCCTCAAAGGCTCTAATAGAATCCTAGCCTCTGTGAATTTATATGGAGTTTTCACGCTAATTTCTACAAAGCTGATTGAGGAAAAAAGCAAATTCAGCTGCTACTGATGCCTAAAAGATCAGATTTCTGAGGGGACAATTTAAGAATGTGCCAGAGTTGTGCTTCCAGGGGAAGGTTGCTAGTAGTGCTGGGCTGACCAGTGAGGTGAGTTGTTATGACTGGCTGTCAATTTGCAGCTGATACACACAGGAGGGTCATTGAGACTTGAACGATAGAGGAGAAAAAAAAGATTCAGCTTTCATAACAAAGGTAAGGCAGCAAGATGAACACAGGCTATGAAAATATGTATGTTTAAGATAAGCTGAGACAACGACGCTTACTTAACAGATGTAAGACAGCCAAAATGGAAAAGTAGACGCCTGTGCAGGGAGCCTTATTTATTATTACTCTCAGCAGAAACAGAAAAAGGAAAACAGTACCACGCATGCTTTCAAGAGGTCATGGTGAAAAGGATCTGGCCTCTAGAGACTATTAATAGGTTGACTTGGCCAGGTTGACTGGTTAAGAGCTGTACTCTCAGGACATCAGCCTCCACATTTACAGGCATATACTTTGAACAGAGCCAGGAATCAAAGAAAACAGGGGATTCAGACTTCTTAGAACTTGTTCTTAATGTGCCTTGACAATCTCTGTTGATTACTTTCTTACTCATTGTTCCCCTTGCATTCATGGTCATACAAGCTCCTCTCAATGCGTCTCTTCGATTTGACTGCTCTGTTCCTTTCCTATGCTTTAAATTTTCCCTCACATCTGATGTCTCCTAATATGTTTGCCCAGAAAGCACATAAAAGCTCCTCCGACACCTCAATGTCCTGGAAATTGCTGAGGTAGACGGAGAAACTTCAGTCTATAGATCTCAACAGCAACAAGACAAAATGAAACACTCATCACTGAGAGGAACCATCTTGGAAATGGTTTACATTAAACATAAACAGACAAGGATCAAGATCAGAGCCAAGCTTGTCAACAACACCTTGGCTAAGATAAGCCGAGTTATCCACTTTCAACATTCTGCTCACGCTCCTAGTTTAGCCTTCATACATGAGGATGAAAGGTAAACTGTTACACAAGAGGTGGAATAGATGACCAAGATATCATTCTCCAAATGTCAGCCAGCCCAACAGTAGTGTTTGAAGAGTCTTTTTTAGTTTTACAGTTTTTGTCATTATTTGTAACTGCAAGCAAAAATACGTAGTTTTGGGTGTCCTAACTGACGGCTCTATTTGACGATGAACTTTTTTAAAAGACAAATTGGGTAAATGTTTTTACTGACAAAATCCAGAACAAACCTATACACATTTGTTCTGACCAAAAGATCTTTGTTTAAACTATCCAGCATGTGTGCTACCACTAACCCTATTGATGTAATTGATAGCTTCAGCGCAGACACATTTTTGCACCCCCAGCAGAGATATTTGGGAATCCCTCTAGGGGGGCCCAGTTGGGAACCAATTTCTTAAAGGACCACCATTTTCCCCAGTCAGGAGCAGTGCCAGTTCCACAGAAAAAAGACATGAATGAAAGAAGACGTGGAGCATGGAAGTGAGGATAACGATAGAGGGAAAGAGAAAAAGGGTTGGATGAAGGTCAAAGCCAGGTGATTAAGAATTAGGCAGTTAGTATACAAAAATGCCTCATAAAGTGGACTGATTTGATGACACAAAAAAAGGAAATAAGAGAAAAAGGGTGAGAGGAAGTAGAGATAAGGCAGGTAATTGGTGATAAAGAGCTTTCCCCCATCTGTAATTGAGAAGTTCCTGTGAGGTCTGATACCTTGTCCTGAACATGGGTACTGCCTTACTGTCTTTTAGTATGTGCACTGGCATCAGTGTGTGTGTGTATGTGCATGTGCCTGAGTTTGGAGGAAGTCTAAAGCCCTGTTTCTCATGCATGTAATCATGCCAGGATGAGGTGGAGGATGAAGCTGAGTGGTACTTCCCCTGCACCAGAGGGTATTTTCCTCTCACACTGTGGTACAAGCACATGGCTGACCCAAGCTGCTTCTGCATGTGTGTATGTTTGCATGTGTAAGAACGAGAGATAGAGAAGCACAGAAATCAAAAGCACCATTTAAAAGAAAACACTTGTTGACACTCAAAAATATTTGATCATTTAGCTCTTATGTGTTGGAAAGCTGATGCAGGTTTTCAAAATCCAGGAGCAAAATGTGAAATAATATGCTGTAGTCCACCATTGTGTGCTTTAAGACAGCAAGCATGTGCTTTAAGACAGCAAGCATGTTGCTGGGAAACCAGAGATGTATTCAGTGACTTCTAGGGATGGAACGATTCACTCAACTCACGACACTGAGTTCACGATACTGAGTTCACGACACAATTCTCTCACGATTTATTTTAAAATAATCTGGAGGTGATTGGAGCTTCTCATTGTGCTGTTGATTAAATGCTGCATCATGTTTGTTGTGCTATTTGTGAAGTCCTGTCTTGTTGTGATACTTGCACACAGTTTTTGTCTTTCATTTTCTGTCTTGGGAAGCCAAAAGGCTTCCACTGCCATGATAATGCCTGCTTATTAGACTGATACATGACCAAAGTCCAGCTTCCTATATTGTGTAATCCTCTATGAAATCTAATCTGATCTATATGTTGAAACGTCAAATGTTTAATGGCAAAGAAATGATGTTATTTGTTAGTGGTGTGATTAAGGCTTGTACTTGGTCTAGATCTCGAGCAGAGTGAACTGCAAAGGAAGGGAGGCAGCCCTCAGGATCTGGTTTCTAAAAAATGGGAACCCATGATGCTGAAATTACAAAAACACTAGAGGGCTCTGCAGCTTGTAAAATGAGCTTTTGCAAACCAGAACACATCTCTGTTTGAGTCATACTCCCCCCCAACCCTTGCAGGGTGAGAGGCAAGCAAATGGACAGATGTGCTTGCCAAAAGAGTAACAACACGGAGATTGATGAAGGTACACATAGTTTAACAATGAGTGTCCAAAAAACTGACAACATTTAGTTTCTGAAGCAGCAAAGAAGTGAAGACACACTGACCAACCTCACTGTTATTATGATATTGTCACACTCCATCATGGCACAGTTATAAAACTGAACATAGTAGAGCACACATTTAATAATATGGTGGAAACATACTGACTGACTGGAAAATGTAATTGTAGTATTTTAAATTAAATGAAGGCGTGAAGATGTCCCCATGCATATATCCTTAAATTTCTAAAACTGAATGTATGATCATCATGTTATCACTAAGGACTTATCGGCCTTATCTATCTCACTTAAACCATTTATTTGCAGCAATTTCCCAATAGTAGGTTCTGAAAAAAAATAAGTTAACTCTTTCCATCCCTGAGTTAACTGGGAGATGTGGCTGGGGAAAGGGAACATAACCCTATGCCTGCCACTGTGCCTCAGAACAGTAGCCCGAATCCCAAACTCCTACAGTATGACCTGCTCAGTATGAATCCATAGAAAACGGGAGTCATGCAAGGTTGAGTGTGTATGTGAGGAATGTTCTGTATACACTGACTTGAAAAAGAAGGAACATATCTTATTCAATATACTCTGTGTATGTGTGTGTGTCGTGGAGAAGTGTGGGGGGGGGGTGTCTTACATGGACCTCCCAGAATAGTTGCTTGCTGAGCTTTCTCATTCTGCCTTGAACCTGGATGAACCTTCTACAGCCGTTAGCTACCCCTTGACAAAATCAAGCCATGAATCATTCATTACAGGTCAAAGGGGGGCTCAGAGATCACCCAAATCAAAACCAGATGCACCACAGACGCCTCCTTACTATTAACTGTATAAACAACTAAACATTGAATAAAAATGTCAGAAAAGTTCACACTATAGCTTTCACCTATTATATTTGTTATAATGTTTCACTGTCAAATCTGACAAACAGACTGACTGTGAGGTCTCCATTCTCACATACAGAGTTGGTTTGCCTAGCGTGCTTTGTCTGCTTGGTGAGTGCACTGTGGACAATTAAAAGGTAGTGTGTATATAACAACAGGTACAGTAGCATGTGTCAAGCATCTTAGTTGTTTAAATAACAACAAAATAATCATTGCACTAACAACCCTTTAAAGGTTCCTTATTTTTCCCCCCCAAAGAAAGCCAAAAATGTGACTTTTAAAGACTAAGGGGGTTGGAGTTATCAGACATATACTGGTCATTAGTGTATATAATGCATCTTTTAGGTTGTATTCACACCAGGAAACTCCTTTAGATAGCTTTCTTTGGTCTGGATCAATACAGTGTTTCTTTTTTGGTTTGGTACGGTTCATTTTCACATTAAATTTTTTGCAAGAGGCCCAGAATTTGTAAACAAAAGTGCACGTGTGCAAAGATCGTTCAGTCATTGAACAAAAAGTTCTGGGGTGGGGTAAAGCGGTAATTGCAAAGTGAAAGTAAACAATCAAGGAGATCTTGCGTGTTGCATTCTTTGTCCTGGTATTGATGTGGTTCATACCGCTACAAATGTTTCCAGAACATTTTGAGCAGCAAGAGCGTTTCATATGTCGGTTTTATGATGCAACGATTATTTTGCATCGATGAAGACGGGCTGCAAGAGGGCTTCAAAGGAAAACTCTAATGTGCGACTACCATGGCATGCTAACAGCACAACTCATTTTTAGCAAATAACAACACTGCGTTGCAAACCAAACAATTATTTGTTTGGTTATTGATTAACTTTGGGACAATGATTAGACAATGGAGAATGCTTTGTTATTGAGTTTTTGGTAATTATTGCTTTTGCTAAATTGCCTAGAAGAAAGTCCGAGAAGAACTGCAGAGTCTTGCCTTTGAACAAGATGCCAAAGCCCTGATGAATTAGCTATAGATACTCTTGGACCAAGCTAGAAATTAGTTATCTTCACAGGGAAAGGTGACAGCTGAACGTAGATTTCTCAGGTTCAGCCAGACAGGCATGAATCAGCCTCAGGCTTCCAGTAGCACTGCCAAACTGACACTCTGTTGTTTAAATCCTGAGTTCCTAAGCCAATAAGACAACCAGTGCTCTATTTATAAGGTGATTCAAGAGATTATGACCCTAACTTGTTGGTTGTACTCTGTTTCAAGAAGGCTAACTAAAAAGGGACTGGGACAGCCTTGCCTTACCAGAGGACCTTCTGCACATGTGTAAGGATTGGGAGGAGGCACATTCTCACCTGCAAAGTATAACCTTGCCAAGATGCAATATCAATCAAAGTAACACCTAAGTTGGCCTTCCCTCACAACCTTCAGGGGCCTCATAACTCTATAGCTCACTTCCTTAGTTTGCAGTTAAAATGTGCTCCAAGCTGATGACTATTGGTGGGCCTAAACCTTCCTATATTACACATATAACTAACTGCTTATCCCCAGGCCTTAAAAAGCATTAGTCAGAGGCCATTATTTAGTACCAGACACGTGCTGTCTTTAGGATTTGGAAAGAAGGATAGCTCATCTGGGTAGGTGGTCGTATATGTTAAGGCAGCCAGCTTGATCCAGAGGCCTTACTTCTATTCGTTATAGACTCCAAATATCCTGTCACAATGCAAGTGATTAAAGATTTTGATGGGCAGCTACCTAACAATGGCCCTTAAAGGATAATTTTTTGGGACTGGACATGAAATCCACATGGATGACAGACTATTCCCAACCATCAGTAAGGCTATGAAGAAGTGTTATGCTCAATTTGTGCAGAAAACTTAAGATCCTTCAGGATTTTTGACCTCCTCCTACAAGGCTGCGAAATCAAAAGCCAGCCTTTTTTGCACATGTATAGAATTCTTTCACAGAGAAAATATTTATGTTGTTCTTATCAATGACCTGCAGCGGGCTACTATTCAACTATTTGTGAATCTAGCATTGAATCACAAGTGAAGGTACAACTTCCTCACAACTCACTCAGTAGCTCACTTTATTTCATCCCATTCTCTGTCCTCTTCTCTACCCCATGCCCTTCACTTCTCTATGACTCCAATTCCCACTACAGCTAGTAAATATCATTATATTGTGTTCCATTATAAAGCTATATTAAGTGGTCAGACAGGCAAATGGCGCCTAAGAGCTCCCCGTCCTGTAAACAATAGAGAAGGTCCTGAGAGCTGTAGCTGAGCACGGCACAGTAAACTAAGATTACATTAGAGAAACGCTCTTCAGGAGTAAATATTTAAATGTGGGGGATTCATATGAAGCAGCCTGGAGCAAATTTAAGGGCAAAGTTTTAGGAAAACACTGGATTTTCTTTTTATGAAACTGGCACAGTTAAATGTAGCATTTAATTATTGTGAGTAAGTTGTTTTTCATTAAAATTAGATTAATATTCAGCATATAACCAGGCCTCTTCTGGTTCACTAAACAATCATCAAACAAAACAATTACTTATACAGCCCTTTAATTTCATACGTCAATCTGAATGTGACACTGAATATACATACACATTTTGATGAGAGGAAGTCAAAACCAATGCACTAATTTTCATTATTAATGTTAATCACTGATCATAGTATCTACCTCAGCACTTTTCTCCGGAGTGTCCATCCACACCATGTTGTCTCTGAGAAGCTGCTGAAGGAGCTGTACCTGGGCAATACTCAGGTAGAAATCCAGACTGCTGGTCACATTTACCTCCAGAGAGTGGCCACACACCACCACCTCCTAGACAGAGACGAAGAAGATAAAAAAAGGTAAACAGGCGAACAAGCAGAATAGACATCCAATAACATGTTATGCTTTTTTTTGCCCATGTCCTACATCTATCTTCTAACCAAAGACACAGTGTTGTGTAAACAGAGATTACCGATTCACACCTTGATGGCACACTTTGTTATGCAAAGTGCCCACCGGAAAGATCTAATCCCATTCACAAGCATTTTAGCATTAGGTGTCTTGCCGAAGTACACATATGAATGTGGCTGCAGGAGCTGGGAACCAAACCAACGAACTTCTGGATTCTAGATTGTATATATCTGGTGAAGTATTCCACAAAACAGGATTATTAAACTAACCATCTATTGTGACTCTGTGGGATGCAAATGAGAAGATAAAAAAATCAACAAAAGTCTAATTTTGTGCTTTATTTGTAGAGTAGCCTATTATAAGGAAAACTACATTTGTCTACGATACCTGATATGGTTTAAACTTCCACTAATAGTTTAAACTGCAGTAAACTGCAAATTCAGCTTTCAGTGCTTGGTTTTTCAGTTGTGTTACTCTGGATTGTGGTGATCCATTTCCTCTCTTAACTTTCGGAAGTCTGTAAAAGCAAGCTCTAACTTCTTGTTAAATCTGTTTGTACAGAGAGCATTCAGGCCATACACTGACGGAGAGACTCATGTGCTTTCTGCCCCTCAGTTGGTGTAACCACATGAATTATGCCGTATGTGATGTCCCATACATTGCCCCAGAACTCTTTCAATCACTTGTATACTTTTTTCTGTTTAGCTGAGGTATTTGTTAATATCTTTTACCCTTTGCTAACTCTAATGTCCCAACTACAGTAAGCAAAACTTACCTCAGCTTGGAGCTACATGTATCGGGATATAACTCATCAACAGGCAAGAATAAACTACATATACAATAGCATTAATATACACAAATGTATTAAGCACTATTATGTAGACATAATCCATTTAAACCAACTGTTTCAAATCACTACATAACTGCTTCTTGTATTCAATATCCAATGTTACACTGGCTTTATAATTCAGCTTTTTTCACGTTATGTATAAAACAAAAAGTATTGTCTGTATGATAAGACATGCGGTAGTTGGAATTATAGTAGAATTATAGTAGGAGCAGCTACGTTTCTTTTTGAGCTTGTAGTGCTTCTATTTACATAGAGGAATGAAGATAGTCTGAAAAACAGTGAAAGAGGGAGTGAAGAACGAGATGCAGGAAAGGAACCACAGGACGGATTCAAACATGAAGGATCACAGCTCTGTACAAGAGGTGCAACAATCACTACGTCACAGGCGCCACAGTACCAGCAATTAGAACACATTCCATTAAAAAAATCACATGGCTAGAGTTAAAGTGCCAACATTTTTTGTGGTGACAAATGAACATTTAAGAAATGGATCATAGCTGCTGCTGATTAGAAAAAAATCGATAACAAATTCATCAGCCAATTGAAAAGCAGATTTGATTTGAAAATCTATTTAAACACTGTAGCAAGTCATGTTTGCATTATAACTGATCCTAAATAGCAACGCATCGTGTGTGTGTGTGTGTGTGTGTGTGTGTGTGTGTGTGTGTGTGTGTGTGTGTGTGTGTGTGTGTGTAACTCTAAGTACAAACTATGGATTAGCTGTTAGCCATTGTCAAGGGGCACATTAGAGTGGGCAGATGAAGCATCAATGAAGGAAGAAAGAAGTCCTGCCAGAAAACATCAGCTGTATAAGCACAAATGTTTGAACTCTGTGGGTCAAAAGCCTCCATTGCACAAAGGACTAGCTAAGGGAGTCCTAATAAGGAAGTTACTGCAGGAAGCAGCAAATAAATTTGACTGACGTCTACATTATAAATGTCTATGTTCAGGACAATGGATTGTGAATGTAATTGTTACAATCATGGAAATAAAAGGTGATGTTCACAGGGGAGACATTTTCAGCTTAAGTGGAACTACAACAAAAAACAAGACTTAACCGCTGAATGAATAACACAGAGTAACCTCCATAGTAAATATTAACACACAGTAATATAGACTTTAGACTTCATTCCAGTTGTAATTTATGTTATAATATAAATACTTTTTAAGAGTAAAAAAAAAGTAATGTTGGATTCTTTAAAAGCTGTGTTGAATTAGTACAGACCTCTGGTTGCCCACAGTCGAGAGACAGATTCTTGCTGAAGATGATGGCTGGGGCAGCAGTAACCCGAACAGAGAAGTCAGTCAGGATAGGTGTCAGGATTGCCCTCCGCTCCTGGTGCCTTCTGATGCTGAGGCAGAGATGCATAAACAATTAACTGTCTGCAAAAAAAACTCATCAACATGCATATTGCTCTTAGCCTGTGTTGAAAAAAGAGAGAAAAACTGTGGGACAAAATTTTATATTACCATAAAAGATCTGCATTACGAACATAGTCAATGATTTAACAAGTGATGAGTTAGTACAGTTAACTTAACACAATCAAAACACCTCATGTTAGAGCCAAACTTGTTTTCTCTGTAGCTGACAAGAAGACTCACAGTTTAAACAAAGAGTAAAGAGGCTGCAGTCAGTAAAATAAAGGCATAAAAAGACCCAAATAACACTTTGCAGCGCAGGGTAGCCTGGCTGTGATGTCGTGCACCCCATGTACATAGGCTATAGTTCTAGTCTCAGCAATCAAGGGTTCAACTCTGGCCCCGGTCCTTAGCAATGTCATCCCCCAGCTGTCCTATCCAACAAAGGCAACAATGGTCCAAAATATAGGTAAACAAAGAAGACAGAAAAGAAGACAGAAAAGAAAAGTTTGTCTCCTAAAAGCTAGACCTGTGAAATACTCATGTAAAAATATGTAGGTTTTTTTACTCAAACGCATTTTAGCAAGAAGCTTGAATATGGTTACATATGCAGAATGAGACTTTATATGAGAAGTCTTAAGAAGACGTAATTGTACACACACACAAGTTTAAATAGAAACTTCTCAAATCATCTCTTTGTATTTCACTTACAGCATATTCATTTTAGGGCTGGGCAATATATATTGAGTTTTTAAGATATATTGATATTTTCAAACAAGATATAGGGTAAGACAATATTGTTCATATCGATATGGTTTATGTTGCATTAAATTAACATTATAAATGTCGTCTGTAGAACTGTCAGTTCACCTGTTTCTCATCTCATGTCATAACTAAACACACAACTGTGTTTATTTTGTGATGCAGAAAATGAATGAATTTCACAAACCGGTAGTTTATTTTCATGTTCGTACATGAACGTTAATATAAAATATCGATATATATCGAGTATCGCCATTCAGCAAAAAAATGACTTTTGGTCCATATCGCAGAGCCCAAATTAATTTCCACAGTCAAGTGGTATTTGTGGAAACATTTGTTAGCAGTAAAACAAATATACGCATGGGCTTTATAGGGTGGTGTGAATTGCCACATCTGCTGCTATTAAAACAATCAAGTGGTATAGCTTCCAATATTTACAGTTGGCCAGGATTATAAAAGACCTAGTTTCTAGGTGGCCTTTAGTACAGTACTTAACTACAACCAATATCATATTCACCGCTGCTACACAAATGTGCATTACCAGTACCCTCAAGGGATTATTTTTTGACACATTTCTTTGCCTGTAGCGTTTAAGGGAGACCTAATTCGAAGGTAAAATGATCTGTGAGGCCAATTGGTGTTGGCTAATCTCCCCTCAGACAGGGATTGAAACAATGAGTGTCTCGTTCCAGGAGACAGGTGCGATCATTCACCAGCATGGAGGCCTGCAGCTCGGTTTACCAGTAATATGGCTTTTTCTGACTGGGCTGGATAACTCTGTGTGTGTGTGTGTGTGTGTGTGTGTGTGTGTGTGTGTTCTGTCTTACAGTGTGAGTTATAGTACACAGTATGAACATTGAATAATTAGATCCATGGCATGGACAAAAAAAGACTGGCATGCACAGTGAGGCTGACAGAAGGGAAGATGGGGAGGGTTCACAACCTTATGACAGGTTCTTTCCTCGCCGCCATCTACACAAAGTGACAGGTTCAGTTCTTTAATGTATATTCATGGTGCTGTAGTTTCTTTAAAATTTCTGGAAGCTGATTGAAGCTACTGCAGAATTGCAACTACTGGGATTGAACTAGAAAAAAATAGAGTTGGGGGAATGTTGATGTAGGAAATGAAGAAAAGGTGTGAACTTGGGATGGAGTGCATGTCAAAACTTGTTAACTGAGTTGGTGTATTTCAGTAGGTGATTGCAGTAGACAAGTAAAGTGTTGATCTTGACCCCCTTTAAGGACGCAAGTTAGAACATTCTAAATTACATGTTCAGTTATGACTTGATATTGATGGTGGGTGATAATGTTGTGAACAGTACAATACACAGCAGGACAGGAAAGTCCATTTTGTAATACTATCGGAAGTGCTGTTCTTTCCATGGAGAAGTTGGGAAACAGAGTAGCAACCATAATCACACTGTTTTGTTTTTCTTGCCAACAGAAAGTACAAATTAAGAAAAAACTAACTTAAAAACCCCACACCAACTTTTTCAGCATGATTTAATTCCTTGAAGCTGTTTAAAGACTTCTAGTCCTGAAAACATATAAATAACTGCTCAGGATATTCTCCTGACCTGGCTGTTCACATCTGCACGGGAGACTGTCAGACAGGAGGGGGGGCAGGGGGTCTGCCCCCTCCGATTGGCACAAGGCGAATTCTCCTGATTACATCCTGTGGTGTTCTCTTTATTAGCCCATTTGAACTTGATGCAAAAAAATAATAATAATACTTGGGGTGTGAGAGGAGAAACTCCGGGTGAAGTCAGTTGCCTGTTTGTGTTCACATATACAGCATATACTGTATATAGTATTTTCTGGAGTGTTCTGCAAGTGTGTAAACCCTACAAGATGTTTCAGCTCTTATCCAAAAGGCTTCCTTAGTTTTGAACTTTGGCCTCTGTAACAAGTCACCTTCAAACGACATGATCATTTTTGAAAATCCAAAACCTTCATACACAAGTTTAAAACAAATGATAACTAGTATTATTAGCACCTTAATGCACAGAATCTGGGATTGACCTATTTTTGCCTTAGAATATATAATAGATCAAACCGAAAAAGGTTAAATAACTAACTGACTACTAACTTTGTAATGTATTTTCTGGGCATTTTCCACTTTCAATCTGTGGGGATTACTAGTAACATTTTCATACTGTGAGAGAGTCAATCAGTCAATCATTCAATCTTTATTTGTATAGCGTCAATTCATAACAGGCGTTATCTCGAGACACTTTACAAAAGCAGGTAAAGGACCTTACTGTTTGTCTGTTAACATTAACGAAAGAGCAGGTAACAAGATCATGCTCATTGTTATGTTTACAAAAAGCAGGTAAAGGACCTTACTTATGGCTATATTACAAGAGTATGTGTTATAATGAAATGAATGTTCAGATAAAAGGGCTGTGCTGGTTTTAAGTTTTTGCTGATGCCCGTGGTGGTCATCCTTGTCATTCTGTGTGCATGTGCATGTGCTTGTGTGCATGTGCTTGTGTGCATGTGCTTGTGTGTGTGTGTGTGTGTGTGTAAGTGATAGAGCCTTACCGAAGAGTAAAAATAGCTTTCAACATGAGTATGAAGAGGTTTCTCAGTGTGTATGTAACTGAACGGTGTGTATTTCATTTTGCATTCTTTAAACTCTAATCTATGAGCACTCAGTCTAAATCCGGCCTATGTTGATTCTGTACAGAAGTCTTCAATAAGGCCCCTTTTTAGTTGACAGGAAACAAATTTGGACTCTTTGCCTGTGAGTCTTGGATTTTTGGGGCCTGTTCCCTCTCAAAACATGAGTGGAAAAATGGATACATGGCCAAACAGTCTGTTACACTTGTGCTTGTTTTAGCTCCTGAGTCTATAAAAAAGACAGGGTTTGTAATTATGACTGTGCATGAAACAGCTCTATAAAAGGCAGCTAACTCAATAACTACAAGCTGCTCGCACATCAAGATTGATCTGATACATTCTGCATCATTCAAAGAAGATCCTCCACACAGCACCTGTGTAAGGGTGTAACTATGAAATCTAAAAGAAATGTGAATAATATTTGCTGTGCTTCTTATAGTTTGATTCAAATAAAGTTCAAAGTTAGTAGAGCAGGCTTGTGAGGATACATATTATCGATGAATAAGATGCAAAAACATTACTGTTAAACAGCAATGTCTGTGTTTTTGATTTAAAAAGTGTGTCAACAAGTTAACAACTGTTATTGCAACAGAGTTCTTCTTGCAACCTGATTTATGACTCACAGTCACACGTTTTAAAAGACCACAGAATTTCGTGTCTGACTGTGATGTCCAGAACTGAGCAGTTTGTAAACAATATGCTTGTGCAATGTGCCTGCGCTTGTGTTAACAATAATCAATGATTGAACTGGATATTCGAGATGAGAAAGCATTGTTTAAGCAGTCTGATAAAAAGCTGATTGTTGGGAAAGTCAGGATGAAACTATTCTGGTGTTGAATATTTACTACTTTGCAGTGGATGCTTCAAACAATAATTAATTTCTACCAATGGCTTTTTTATGCAGTGTGATTATTTGAATGATCTTAACACACAGTCTCACTCTAAGTCTAAATATGCAAGAAATGAATATTTCTCAGACCTGCTGGCCATGTTCCACTCCAGGGCTGGGTTTTGGGAGCTTCTCTCACTCTCTGCTAACACTCCTCCTTTGTTTCCCTCCTTTTCGGGCTTGAGTTGCTTCCACTGAGCTGTGCCGATGTTGATGGACTGTAGATCGATCTGATACTGACGGTCCTCCACCTCTGAACCGGGGTCACGCAGGATGCCCAGGTTCAATGCACGTCTGGAGGGAAGAGAGGGATCAGGTTGAGTCACTTAAAAAAATCCGATTGTAGGGTTGTATACTGTACATGTTGCAGGAGGCACCATGAGCAAGCATGTGAAAATGATGGTAAGTGGTTGTGTTAGTGAGCTGTATTTTATGGTTTTCAGGCGTACAACAGACAGTCTGTAATACTTACATGCTACTATCAGTAAAGAAGCTCTATAACCAGTGGCCTGTTGCACCAGCTATGTGTTATTGTGTCTTAAATTATGCAGTAAGTCCACATGTGCAGTGTTTGCTACAGTGTTCCCTCGTGTGTCTAATTGTCCCTGAACAGAATAAGACATTTATGAGTGATGGAATCGATCAAGGAGCACACACTGCTGGCACCAAACAAAAGCCTGTGCTCCCCCGTATCCTCCAACTTATCACCATTTACAAAACGATGCACCATGACAAACACATTTTACAGAGGACTTTACTATCTATTTGGAGCAATTTTGCAATTGTAATTTTTAACTCGTGCAAACCCTTAGATGTGAGTAATGTGTAAACTCTGAGAAGTTAGAAAATCTTGGAAAATCTATGTTAAAACTGGGCAATGTCTGAACTCATGCATGACTGGTGCAACGCAGTGCAAGTCCTTGGACTGAGTTCTTTTGTGATGTTGTTACTAAGTGGTTCAGTAGCCTAAGTTTGCATGTTGATTTCTAAACAAAGCATCGCCTCTAAGATCATATAAGATACTTTACTGTCCCCAAGGGGAACATTTCTCTTGAACTCTGTCCTGCAAGACAATTAAAAAGTTCATAAATAATTTACACTTAATTTACACTTTAAATAGAGATCATATAAAACACTTGACAATTCCACCTATACATAAAAAAACACATTCCTACACTACTGACATTGAATGACCCTCTGGCACATCATCCTACTTTACCTCTTAATCAGAGTATTAAGGGACGTGTTTATGGCGGTTAAGCCTGGCTGTGAGGGACCCTGAATCTTCCACCAGAGGGTCTCGTCAGACACTATTTTCTGTGCCTGTCTAACAACAGACTGTTTGTGGAGTGTTTGGAGAGACAGTTGTTTTTTTTAACACCCATGATTTTCATAGCAGTTTGCACCAGAGGAGTTGCACCAGAGGAGAATGCTTTCAAAAACCAGTGTAAAACTAGTAATCTCAAAGCTAAACCTGAGATAAATAATCCCCCATTATTTTTTTTATTTTTTTTTTGCCATTTTATCAATTGTTGCAATTTTTGCTCATGCCCCTGTATGAGTCAGTAGTCTAACGACGTTGGCTCTCCACTGCCTCTCTGTTTTTATTTCTTATACAAAAACAGAGGACCTCTCTAGTATACACAAACTGTAATATGGTAAAAGAGATGTAGAGATATGTCAGGCTTGGGCAGGGCTTCTTCTGAAAATTTACTGTAAAAGTAAAGAGAACAAACACTGTCCCATCAGAGCCAAGAAAAATGATATCATCTATTCTGCCTTTGAGAGACAATATCCCGACAAATTCACAAGGCAAAGGAATAATCAAAATTCAACATCTGCATATGACATCAGAGCTTTCCCTTTGTTATGATATGTTTATTTGTGCTGGTGAATTCAAATGAGAGCTTAAATGGTATAAATAAGGGCTTAAAATGGCTGCAGATGTGGCAGCAGCATGAGTAGTTCTATTTGTTTTCGGCAGTGTCAATGGCAATTTTCATATAGCATTTTCCTCCCTTAGCTACACTGGGAAGGCCTCAACAAGAGCGTGATGTTATGACAATAAGCACCAAATACAAAAGCAATGGAAATGGGAGATCAGAGGTGTATAACTGGATTAAGCTGGATTTGTTGACATACAAATAAGGGAAAAAGATCCTTAATCAACATTTGGAACCACATTTATCAACAGAGTATACCATAAATCAAACAAAGAGCCCTGTAAGATTTGGGTGGGATGTGTCAGTCTAGATTCATTAGAGCTTTTGTAACAGTACCTCTATCACCCTCCCCAACCTTAAACTGTATTTTTCACATTAAACAAACCTCAGTTGCATCATACCCTTCCAAATTATCTCTTAACTTCAGCTTACTTACTCTTTTAGTCACAATCAACATTTGGAAGTCAGCAGCCAAGTGTGTGCATTGCTGAGCTATAGGGTCATCTTCAATGACATAAATAAATATGATAAACATTTGTCTTGGTCTTGCAGCCAGTGGAAACTGGTGTGATTTAATATCAAAAGACATATTTCAGCCAATCGCAGGAAACAAGAGAACTTCATTTCTGACAAATGAGGAGGGGAGGAATTTTGGAAGTTCCCCTTGGGTGCAATAATAATTGAAGCCAGATTTTCTTGTTGTACATGTGGGGAGAAAACACTGGCGGTTTGACATATTTGATTGGTCATGTGAAGACCACACTGCTTGGCCAAGTGGAATCAGAGAATGCCTTGTGAAAGCACAGCACTCACACTGCCCACCGTATACACTGACGAACTAAAAACATACAGAGCAAGGCAGGTGGAACACACCCTTCTGCTCAGTCTCAAATGCCATTATGAGACATCTGCCTGCCACTACCATGTGGAAAATATGGAGGAAATTAAAATAACATGTCATAAATGACATGCTTTAGCAGATGAGGAGGGCGAGGGAGGAGAGAAGAGAAGGGGGTAGGGCGAGTAGAGGAGAATTTTTCTCAAGCTGAAGTACTTAGTTATGCCCTTGTTCTCGGGCCAAACTTATTTTTATTGCCGCAAAAGACCACAGATTTTTTTTATCTTAAAATTCTGCTATTTATAAAAAACGATCAAAAGTATTGCAGTAACAGCTTTCTGTGCCATCGCCTTTATGGCTATTTTTTTTAACAAAAAATGTAGACCTCCGACACATTAAACCACTATTTGAGCCTTAAAAGTTACTGTGCTATATGAGGGCTCTAATCCAATATCTTTATGACTTCAAGTTATAGCCACGATGCATTCAAACCTCTTATGGGGAACAGCAGAAAAAAAAAATAAAGTCATGGCTATGGTATGCATTGTGAATACAAGACGAGAAATGAGTAATCCAGGGCTCCCTTATATGTAGATAAGTACACATGTTCAATTAATTATGGTCCAGTGTTTAGTGTAAATTACCTTCATGATTTTCCCTGGCAGAGCATATATCATGACTTTTGCTAATAAGTGAAAAAATGGGAGCTCTTGGTGCTTATCATGTAGCAGGTACCAAATAACCCACACAATAGCAATAACATCTGCAAATCTAAAAACAATACATGCCAAACGAGCTCATGCAGATACACACTGCAAAGCTCCCCAAGGAGGCATAAGGTGAAACAAGTTTAGGAACGTCTATGCTGCAGGACCAGTCAAACTATATCAAACACAGAACATAAAACGTGCACAATTCATTTAATGGATAAGAAAGGGAAAAACCTTAATGAATATTAAAAAGACACAACCACACAGACAAAAAAACAGAGGGTAAATAAGTAAAAGGGCTTGTTGAAAACAAGCAGAAGTGGGATCTTTGGAAAGGCTGGTTAACATGCCGAGGTTTTGAAGACGAACTATGGTTCAAGGTTGTAAAACCAACCACATGGGATCTGGTTTAGACTCAGGGCCTGATGGTAGTGTGGAAGCAATGGGCTGTGATTTAGCATCTGGTCGAGGGGATCCTGTGGGGCATAGTGTACCATGGCTCTTGGATTTAAACGGCCTTCCACCTTCCTCTCTAAAATTCCATCCTTTCCTTTTTATCTGTACCCCCTGGTCCTGACCAGTGAGGCAGGAAGCACCAGGGCATTACCAAGCTCTGCTGGCTTCTGGATCTCGTCACTCGGAAACCAGTAACCTGAGCCCACAACCTCAGACCTGTTGTTCACTCCATTTCCCCAACGACTAAATTATATTCATGCCTTACACATTCAACGCACACATTCAACAGAGGCAGGAGTGAACCTAAATGTGTGTATGGATGTTTGAGACTTCATAGGCCCTCTGTGTCTGCTCCCCTTGTAGAACATACTTACTGATTTTCCGTTTCCCGGGCTATCAGACTAAATTCGCCAAAGTCAAGCAAACTGAGATCCAAAAGTGCTGTATATCGTCAATTTTACATGTAATTAATTCTGAGCAGACCATGAGTATTTGAACCTATGTAGCACAAACTTTGTGAAACACTTACAGTGAATGTCATACTTTCTCATTTAACATTTTTGAAAGGTCTGTATCACCTTGTTTAAATACAACAGAAACATCTTAGATGCAAAGACCTTTAGCAAAGCTGCCAGTAAAGCTCACCCATATATATATATAAAAAAAAAAAAACATTATTTAGCTTTTGATGTTCTTTGTCAGTGTATCAAAGTATTATCAGCTTAACCTCATTAGAAACCAGCTCCTCAATGGCTCAGTGGCTAAAAGAAAAATCCCACTGGGTCTGAAAGATGGGGGGGATTCATAACCTTTATGATTCATGAAACTTGCAATTACTTAGTAAGTTAAGCACCCTTGCCTATGGTGGTCCACTCTGAATTGCCAGCCATTCTGGGTTGCAGATTTATGACACCAGTCAAGTCCAATTGCAGTTAATTTGCATCTACCAATTATAGTAATTAAGGCTCTGAATTAGAGTGCCGAGCAGCCTTTGGATGGGAAAATGATGACGTGGAACATTGAGAGTCAGTTAAAAAATAGCAGTCACACAAGGATTTTTGTACTTTTGCTAATATAATGTTTCTGATAAATTTGTTATACTTGTTGTTTTTGTCGAAGTCTTACAATTTAAGTCGCTATTTTTTTTAACTTCTCAGCACAAAATACTGTAAACATAATTTGCTACTTTGCTGCATTGTGTCTTTCTATTACTGAGAAAATTCCCAAGGAAAAAACTCAATAACATCTTTCTGTAGTCCAAAGGCATCACTCTTCTTTACTGCGGCCCCAACAGAAGCCTGTTATTCATTAGGCTGATTGCACTTTAAAGACTCAACCAATTGTATCGTATTTACACAAGATCTTAGAGGGAAACTATTACACTTCTTCTGTATACAATACCAGCAGGGCTCATCTCTAGCTTAAACCACCCTCACGGCATGATCAGTTAACAGAGCAGATATTTCATTTGGCCGTTGGCTGATGTGCATTTCATACAGACAAGTCAAAGACTATCAAACCAATCATCTTTCATAGTGTTCTATGATTTAGTGGTTATGTAAAATCTGCTTGGTTCAAATCTCACACTAAACCATTTATTAACACAATAAAACAAAACAATGCCTTATCTGCATGTCTTGGCAGTGAATTATTTAAAAAAAAATGCTTCTTAAAAGTAATCTTAACAGTGCAGTTCTTCTGCTACTGCCTTCACATAGTTTGCAGTACAGAATACTTATTGTGAAAATGGTTGTATCTGCTGAAAATGGCTGTCAGTTTTGTGTCTATGTGTATGCAACAGTCTTTTTACTCAAATCATTTGTGTGTCTTTGTGTAGTCAAGGATGAGCGATGAAAAGTAAGGGGACTGGTTCTTGTGAAATCACTTCCTCTGTTAGCACCAACAGATTTGAAGTGTTTCCTCTATGCTCAATGCTGCTTTCATAAAGCATGTCAGGCAGAGTTTTGACAGCGGGTCCCTGATGCTGAGGTGTGAGGGGAATGCATCACTTACTTCCTAAGGCCTCAGATTGAAACCATATTTGTGTCCCCACCAAGCAATTTCCCAATGATGTAATCAAACCACTATTTTACTTCTCAAGGCCTTATCTTTAATTAATCACAAAACATATGCATGGAATAGATTATTTTTAACTGCCTGCAGTAGGGAACATTGCAGGAGTCGCCAAAGATCTGGCATGTCCTCACACAGAGACAGTTTCAGCAAGCAACAGAAACCTACCTTAATGGAAAATGACACTTTTCTCTGGAGGAAAAGATCCAAAGTAAGTACCTAGTATATGGCAAGACACTCCTTGTGTTCACTAGTCAGATTTGCAAGTCCTGAAGTGAAAAGAACTTCTTTGAAAACAGTCCCTAAAAACAAAAACGCTTTATTCCAGCTGATGCATTTTCAAGTAGACTGATGATAATTAATGGGCAGCAACATAACAGTAACAGCTGCACCTCACATGGTGTATGATACATGGTGTACAGATTGTCAGAAAAGAAAACAATAGTGCATTATCATAAATGAGGTTACTATATAAATGACAACTAATGGAAAAACTCAAATGTATAATATAGTGTTGTTAACTGTACCCAAATTAAAAACATGGCTTTACCAAAAAATTATAGCTAACCAAAACTTCATTGTACAAAAATAACCCAGATGAATGAAATTGTGAAGAAAATATCCCTAGTGTTCATTTTGGATTCTACCATATTGTATTGAGTGATACATACATATATGCATCGCCTGTCTTTACTTTATCCACATCAGTTTCAATTTTGGATGAGCTTTCTGACTGCAAAAGTTAAGAATGTTTTTCCTTACTTGCACTTTATCTTATAGGGCAAATTGCTTGATATCTTTCTGAACCATTTACGATACAGAGACAAAAAACTAAAACTTGTAAAAACTTCACTAAACTAAGCATTTTCGCAAAATAAAAAACTATCGTTAAAAACTAATTAACAATTAATGGAAAAAAATAGAGGTCAAATGTAATTAATATTGACGAAAAATCCCAAACCTAAGCAACCCATGGTGTACATACTCCTCTAACCATTTCAAATGCGAAGCTGTTGGGTGCGTTAGTCTTAGAGATCAAAAATACACTCGATCAGAATTAATTAACATAAATTTAGGAACAAAAGCGAAAAGACCAAAATTCTTTGGCAAAGTTGGAAAGCACAACACCCAAAAACATAACACTCAAATGCAGAAGCAGGTGTGCTGTGCATTCAAAATATGATGCGAGTCCCTTACCAATTTAGTCTGAGTCTCTTCAGTCTGCAGTTTTGTGATTTAGTCCAGTCATGCTCTGGCAGGAAGGGTATTTATTGAACTGCTAAAGGGTCACTTTATGATCCAACAACATGAACCACTACTGTTTTTCAGCTTCATATTGATAAATTAATTTCACATTGTCAAGCCAAATGCACATTAGGATACAAACAGGCACAGCTTGTGCACTTAAAAGATTCTCATTTTGACCGATGAAAATAAGTGTCTTTGTCAGAGGGCTTTGAAGTTGTTTACACATTCATTGTTTCTGAAACAAATTCTGTGACATGGTGGCCATATTTCACAAGGTTCCCACTTATTCCACAAGTTTAGCAGACAAACAGCTCAAACACAAACAGCTAGAATGTCTTTGAATCATATAGCTAAAAATGATTCCCTCTAATTGATACTTGGCTTGACCTTAAATAATGTTATTTTCTTGTTAAAGTTTCTTCCAGCCAAAAACAAACAGCAAACACAATGACAAATGAAATGACTCACTGGAGGATGCGCTCACATAATGAAACTAAAGATGCACTGGTGTGGCCAAAGACCACAGCAATATTACAGCTTTTTCATGAGATAGATTCAAATACTTTTATGTCAGCAAGAAAAAAAAAACATTGAATAATTACAATAATCTGGAGCGCACATGCTTCCTTCTGCAGCTAATTCTTCCTTCTCTGTAGAGCTAGTGTTTATAATTCTGCTTGCATTGATCCAAACCGCTGACTGTATTTATACATAGTGTCATTTCTATATGTGAGTTTTTCTTCTTTTCCCTTCTAACTGAGGAAATCTCACGTGTGGAGTGAACTTCTGAGCTCACCTAACTAGACTAGTGATGCCCCTGATTCGGGGACAGAGAGGGAGGGAAGAATGGAGAGGAGGTTAAAAATGGAATGGGAGCGTGACAAAGAAATTGATTGATTGATTATATATAAATGTAATATAAAAATTCAAATAAATAAAAAAGGCAGTTAATGTAGAAGAGCAAGTTAGATATTAATGAGACTGCTCACCTAGTCTAACAATGTAAACTAAAATACACAAAACAGTGGTGCAGTGGTAAAAACAAAACATTTGAAAGCTTAAAACTATTGGCTTTAACTGTAAATTAAAATTTCCATTGCACTTATGTTCATTGCCTTATTAAACATGTCATCAGGTCTTAAAGGTAGAAGCACATCTGCTTCTCATCAGGTCAGGGTTAACTGTTAAACTTTTGAGTTTTTGTTAAAGAGCCTGACATTGTCATGTGCCACATTTTGAAGTTAAGTCTTAAAAAAGGAAGTAATATTTTAGTTTCATGTCCAACCAGCCCTAAATGTCAAGTGTGTGATGACACACTAGGCTTGACAAAATTACATGCTTAGAACCATTTGTAGTGAGTGTAGTGTGGTCTTCTAGTGTAGTAATCATGAGCTCTACAAGCTTTGAACAGGAGGGAAAGTGTTTGAGTGAGGGAAGCTGTTTATGAAGGAGGGAAGGAAAGAGGGGAGGAAAGGGGGATTAGGGAATAAGTAATGCTTCTGTATGCATAAAATGACTTCAGTCAAGGTGTAATGAAATAGAGGTGATGGTTTGCATAACTGGTGGCAAAAAAAAGTTTCTTAGCATCTTATGAGCTGACCAGAACAAAATGTTGAGGGATGGATCAACAAGGAGGCCAAACAAAAAAGGTGAGTAGGAAGATCAGAAAAGGGCATATGTATAAAATATTCATACATGAACATGAAGCAGAGATTAAGGAAAAAGGAGGATAGGCAGGTGATGGGATCAGGAGGAGAATCGGGGAGAACAAAGGAAGCTTTGCAAAGAGAGATAGTATAGAATAATCTCTGGCAAACTAGAGAAATACAGCACAGAAAATCTGCACAATATATCATTTAGGGATCAACTTCACAATATGTCACACACAATGGTCTCAAAAATTCAATCATCGCTAACTCTTGAAAATAAATTTGCTTGATGGCAAGCGTTGATCTGATATTACCCTGTCACGTTCCGTTTCAAATTAGTTGGAAGTTGTTTTATTGACAAAACGGCAGCCCGAGTTGTGACTCAATCTATGGCTCCATATGCAGGCTGTTTATGGAGCACATGTGCTGTGGTGTGTTCCCTTTTTTTGGTCACACCTGCTGCAATTATAAAGAGGCAGATCATGTGAGTGACAAGCGCTACAAGAAGGCGCAATGCTGTTGATAAACCACTGCCATAGGGCTGATCACGCAGATTATGAACATCATAGGAAATAGTTGATAAAATGTAAATACAGTAAAGTTTTTATAAAGTTTATAAAGAAAAGCATTTTACTTCTCCTGAACTCGCTCCATCTGTTCTCCTAATATCGACTTGTAGGGGGCTGAACCTACAGTAGCATTGAAACAGGAAGAGGGGATGTTTGTTCTGTTAGAACAGACTTAGAAACCCAAGTAAAACTCATTAAAACTAACTAACAGTTTATTGGATATGTTTACATACTGTATATTACACACTACAGGTACCAGGTATAATTAAAAAAAAAAAAAGAAGAAAAAAAAAGAAGAGTTTTATACAGTACAGAGCAGAGCTGAGAGAGGAAAAAAAACACTCATTCTATTCTCCAAAATAATATAATGCAAATACCATCTCATGAGCATCTGCATCTTTGAATGACTCTTACAAACTGAAGAACTCCTGGATAGAAATGCAAAAATAACCTGACATTCCACATACCTGGCCCCTTAGGGTCCTAGTTTTCTGTCTGTAGTTAGTTTACAATTGTCTGCATTGATAATTGCATGAACTACTGACTATGTTAGTTAGTGTGTGACACACTGTGTGAGTGAATCAATACTTCTGACATGCCAGACTGCGATATAGGTCTCTCTTTGCCTTTCCAACATATGTGTGTTAGCTTGATCTCACCCTCAGCCTTCAAACAAGCCTTCCACTCCTTTAAAGATCTCTATTGTGGCTTTTGAATGCTATTAATATCACTCATTACCATGGCATAATGTGGGGCCTCTGAAAGAACTCTTCTCAGCCTTTCAGCTGCCTTCTCAGCTGTAAAAAAGAGGAGATGGAAAAATATAAAAGGGGAAACAATGATGCTTTAATCACTGGCTGCTCTTCATTCCCGATGAATGGATGGAAGTCATGCCAACAGTTTGATATTTCATTTCAGAATAAATATATGAAGCAGAGTAGATTTGCTCCAGTCACAAAAAAAATGTTCAGGGGTTACATGTGCAAAAAAGAACTGTACATGCATAAAGTTAGGCTGTTTTGTGTGTATCGGCGTGGGGGGTGAGTTAATGAGAGAAGAAAGGGGACCACCACAGTAGAGTTGTCTACATGGTGGCTTCACATTTCCCTCTGTTGTTCTCACAAACCTGCATCTGAAATATTATGACAGACATTCATCACACAAAACACAGTACATACAAACACAAACACACACACATGCTTGCTTGTAATGCAAAGCTTCTGCTAACACTGAACAAACTGGGCAGCCTGCTAATCGCAGTTCTTAATTGAATAAAAACAATTCTGTACCGAACTGCAAAACTACTGCGAGGGGAACTAAAATACAGTTTCCAAAATCCAATACATTTAGTTGCACATTCAAAAGGAATATTTATGTTAAGCAAGATAGTTGAGATGTGGAAAAACAAAACCAAGCATGTGGGTAGAGAGGAACTAATCAAACACATGTGGAAGAGATGATAATACACTACACATAAAATAATCTATTGGTATGTAGCGGGACTGGGTAAAAACAACTGGTAGAGACTAGGAGGAAGAAAACAGTCCTTAACCAACTTTAGTGCCAGCCTTTGGTTCTTTCAAGTCTGGTGAGGCCTCCTGGGGCCGTAATGTGCCTCTTATTACACAATCATTAGGCAATTACGCCACTGGTTTCACATTGGCTTCCAAGAGCCACAAAAGAGCTTGTGGCTTCACACATGGACATTTGAAAGCATCTGCACATTCCTTCTTTCTTGAGGTTAACTTCTTTTTTCTCTTTTATTCTTTTACTCGATCCTCAAATTGCCTCTGCTGCGTCTGATAGGCTACTGTGTAGTCTACTGATAAATGCAATATGGCAGAGAAACTGCTGATCACACACACTGACAGATGCGCATACGCACAGTCACACATACAACACACTAGCAGAAAAAAGTCACATTTATGATCATGCATTGATGCCACTATTCTTACTATTAAGCGGGCCTATCTATGCACATCATTATTTGCCTATGATCAGTCAGTGTCTCCACTTGGAAAGACTGACAATGTGGTATTCTAGAATCCCCTGACAGTCCACCTGGCCTTTAGCTACTGAAGCGTGAGTGTCCAGTTCGAGTCATCATGTCAGTTTAACAGCATTTCATTCAAACCACCACACAGGATGCCAGAACATCAACATGTCATGAACAGAGAGAAAGGAAACTGAAACACAACAATGTTCAGGGCTCGGAAGTTACACAGAACACATGCACTAACAACTTCATGGACACACACACACACACACACACACACACACACACACACACACGCACACACGCACACACACACATCAGCCTCCGACAGGGTAACATGGTTGAATGTGTGTAACACATGCCACAGCTGAACACATGGCTTCCGAGGTTTGTTGGTACGGGTGTATTCTTAGAACCTTTGTATCCTGCTTCAGGATGGACCATTCACACTAATACACACATACAGGCACTCTCATTGAAGTGAAGCCCCACAGCCAGGCGGTCAACCTCTGGATCAGGCCCTTTTATGAGTGCTGGACAGCTGATGGGTGATCCCTGCTGCCTCTGTCAGCATGCATCTCAAGCACAGTGACAGCAGAATGACAAAAACACAAGAGTCATTTCCGGGAAGCTTGGAATTAAGGCCTGTTAACTTGAGTGCCACCAAACCAAGAATGCAGAGCTCCCTGGCTTTAGCATCAACACAAAGTCTGATTGTAAAAGAAAAGAGAATTTACAGTTTACTTTGGATTTTTCAGCTAACTTATAGAAGGGTGAAATAACCTGCCCACACTCAGTATTGAGAAATTATTTTGGTAAATTGTATCCAACTGCTTTAAACATCGAAGGACAGACCATGATATTAAACCTAAACTGTTTCTCTTAAAAAAAGTTAATGTACAAAAGAGTTTTCTTGGTGCGACCTGTTCAGCCACTGAAGGACCTACACTCATGGGAGCATAAAACTGTTAAAAATTCATGTTTATCTAATTATTCATTTTAGAAATATTATTTAATGAGCGAATGAAAATGTCAGCCAGCCTACACATGATGTTACAATGAACTTCACTGAACTGTTCTGATTTCATTCCTTTCGGAACACAACATGATCATTTAAATTAAGGGCACACCTACTTTCATATTTTCAGATTTCTTGCATATTAAGTCCATGGTTTGACTACAGAGGTCATAATAAGCATCCCAAGAAAATACATACATCAATCAATGCAATACTTAAACACATATTTCTAAACACATTGTGTAGATTGTGTGCAGCCTTTTTAAACACCACAGGAAAGATCATGATTTTACAAATGACCACATAGGTCCCCTTTGCATGTCAGTTGCAAAGTTAATTTTTTTTAATTTCCTTGCTGGATTGTGTTGGACGCGTGGACCTACAGAGAAACACACTAACATTGCCATACCACTGTGTGCCAAAAAGAGAGAGCAAAAATAAGTTGTGGTATAGTTGTTTGATTCTCCTGTGGTTAGTCCTAATATCCCATTCTCTCCCCCTTCTCCTCTTCACTGCACACTACATCCGAATAATGTGCATAAAATGGCCATAAAAATGTAGCAGCAGGGCCAAAGCTGGGGTTTTCTCCCTCTTAATCCCCCAAAACCTCTAACTGCAGGCCGAGGAGTACAAGTGTTGTGGTGCAATCTTCTCACACTGCAGAGGGCCTGAGAATAACATCACAGAGGCCACAGATATTTATGGAATGAACCACAGGCTGTACACAGAAGTCAGCAGACACCACAACAGAGCACAGAGGATGCTGTACACAGCTCTCTGCTCATGAGCAGCACAAGACATTGTCGGGTAAACACAGTTGGGTAAAGTGTAGCGCTGCGGTTAAAAAGCTCTCTAATTCAAGATAAGTGGAATGAGATGCACAGAAAATGAGAGAATGAATATTTGAGATGACACAAAGGTAAAAAATGCAGCTATTAACCATTGATTGTATACAGCCTTTAAATGAATTCAAGTGGTCGTCATCAGTTGGAGCGTTGTGGTCTGACAGAAAGAAGAACTGCTGGCTGTCTTCTTAAAGGAGTAGAGCCTTTTGAAGACTGATAGCCTCATACTGAGTGGTTGGCCTTGTTGGACACAGCGGTCAGGTATTCTGGTCCACAGATGAAATGCACTAACACTCACTATTCATCTTGCTTCCTGGGCTCTTGAAACTTTCGCCGCACTAACACAAACCAAATCTTCCTGTCACTCTTCTACATGTGAAGGCATATGGCAATTTCTAGTCCTCCAGGAAGTAAGCTTGCATGTTATATGATACGAAAGCTGTATAGTATAGGAGCCAGAGTCGTCTATATATCACACTGGTTCCCACAGAAAATGACAACAAATATCAATTTATCGTAACAAAAAAACTGTGAAAGGGGATATAGTCAACCTCAAAGCCACAGCAGTATTCAGTGGCTGAGTCTAAACTTCCTGTTCAAATTACAACACCTTGTCCCAGGACTGATTCAACATAAGCCCTTCTGAACCCACTCACAGTCTCATCTGTCTGCTGTGCTTTTGCTATAATCCAAAACATAAATTCTCGGACAAGCCTTAATAAAAATGGGTGTATAAACCGCTTGTGGTAGATGCTGTCCCCATTGTAAAAACAATTTGATGTTGCATTTATCCTGAGTGTCAAGAGATGTGAAATATGCCCTCTGCGATTATAAGCACCAGGTGTTTCATTTGCTAGACTGACAAAAAAACGTTTATTCTGGCTGACCCTTCAATGCTTGCTTACTGAGTCTGTTCTATCTAATGTTAGAGGGTGGAAGAGAGGCTAAAAAGAAGGGATAGAAACGTTATGTTATGTTATTTACAGTCAACCAGGAAAGGTCTTGTACTTATCATCTTAACTGAATGTCTCTTTCTTCATTCTCCAGGGAGGGCCCAAATAAAACAGGAATGAAGTTGCTTCAGGATTCCTTAGTCATTGTTCAGCAACATTATTACTTCACATAGTTTCTGACAGCTCGGTTTCAGCTTTACTGCCTTAACAAAAAAACAAGCTTGTAATGAAGACTGAATTATGTCATAAAATCTAAACAGATTTGCATTTCACACACTGTAGGTGCTCTCAAATTAAGACAATCATATACCTTCAAAAAGGGTTAACTTTGATAACGTATACTTAAGTCTCAGTCTCACAATAGTCAGCAATGATGAAGTAAATTATGAATACAAAAAACAGATCAAAATAGACGGAGAGAACTTTAATTAAAAAGGCTCATTTCTGGCTTGGTATTCCCCACAGACACCAGTTGTGCTGTTCTTAAACAATGCTCCTGCATACCAGAAGCACCACAGAGAAATATACTTCACCAAGGGAGAGACAATTTTGAGGTTTTAAATACTAATTCAAAACTTCATCATTGTTCTTGGCCAATCAAAAGTGTGTTCACATTAATGCTGCTCATTATGTTGGCTCTTCTGCAGTGGTAGCTTGAAAGGGTTCACATCATTCAGTAATTCTGGTGATGAATTAAACAGATATTACAGTTACCGCCATGTCTCGGGTTTATAATTAAACCTACTCAGCAGCTGGGGAATTCTTTAAAGCAACTCCTAAATCAGTGTATATAAGTGCAGGTCATGGTTGTCAGTGTGTGTGGCCCAAGCCGCTCTTCTTCTCCACAGCAGCAAAGCAAAGCAAAGCCCGGCACTTTTTGCTGGTGTAAACAAACGAGAAAATGGGGCACTTGGCAGCGTACTAAAGTGAGTGATGAGGCAAATGTACACCGAAGCATCTAATGAATCATTTACTGGGAACACTGGGTTTTATGAGGAAAAGAAAGATGAGGAGAGCTCAGAGCAAAAAGAAAATGAAGCCCACTTAAGTATGTTATTTGTTCCATTTATCCATCTGCAAAACACTATATGATAGATTGATTATTATAATGAAGTTGTAACCGAGGAAGGTCATTATTGTCATAAATATTGACTAATATGTTAAACAATCTTTGATTGAAATCTGCATTGCGGAGTGGAGTGTAATGACTGATCTTACAAGTACTTTAACTGCGGACCAACAGTTAAAAAAATGTTGACATCACTAAGTTCATAAAAACCTATGACTAAAGTTTTCAGCAAGAAAGGTTTTAGTATTTTTTAAGAAGTGAGGAGCTGAAATGTATACCTTATAAACCAAAATATAACAATATGGATCCAACTGTAAGACAAAAAGAACTTAAACGGCTCTTCCTATAGTTTCTTAGCAGATAAGTAACTCACCACAAGATAGTGGAAACTAATAGTACACTGTTTCACCACCACTTGTATCTGTGCATACACAGACTGCCATTTAAAAGGACGTTACTTGGGTAGAATGGTGCACATGACGTATTGCTTGGGAATTTTATTACTAACAGCCAGGGGCCTGGCTTCAAGAGGCTGTGTTTATCTGAGGAGGGGAGATCCCCATCACAACCACTTATTAGGACATACATGTGGCCCTAGCCAGGCAGCCATTCAACAGCAATAAGGGGATTGCTCACTGACCACAATGTGCTGGGATGGGACCAGTCTAACCAACACTGGAGCAACAGAGAGGAAAAGCGAGACAGGAAGGAAATAACAAATACACATGGAGACAAAATGACGATATCGGAGAAGGGTAAAAGGGGGCATGAGAGGAAATAACAAAAACACAAAAAGACAGATACATTAAACACTAAAAATACAGTTAGAGAGTTCTAAGTGTGTGCAGAAATAAGTGTAATTGAAGGGAGGACAATTCTTACATAAAGCCATTGAAATTAGTGAGGAAGCTGCTGGGGACTCACTCCCTCAAAGAAACAACATTCAACATCAGATGATTAAATAAAATATTTGTACTTTTTACCAAAAGAACCTGGTGGTGGATTAAACAACGGTCATTGGTTGTATTTAACCTCCCTCCTTGCCAATGTACTCTAAATGATAAGTACACACTATTCCCTGACAAGATTGACAATGAAAGGGCTGCAGTAGAAACTTTGAGGTGGGTCAGAAACAGTGTTAGTTAAACACTATCAAGATATATAATGTCAGGATGTGTACATATGCTTGCTGTTTTAGCACTCACACTTGCCCTTTTCTCCCAGGGTGGCATTTTAGTAAATCATGGTTAAAGACATGCTGAGGCAATAATTGCATGTACAGTAGACAATAACAGCATGGCTGGTTAGATCAGTCACTCAATTATGGGAGCGGATGTAATTAGTGGTGGGCTTTAAAAAGAATTATAACAAATGGCTACAGGCACATGAGCATATTTCATTGGTTTGAACAATTACCAATTCTTCTTATCAGTTGCTTTACATCACTGGGGTGGGGGGCACACAGTAAACTACGCACAAATGCAACACATGACAGCGTTAGGGTTATCGATCATAACACTTAGAAGAGCGATCAATCTAAACTTTGTGGCAGATGTGAACGCTGGTGAGGATAATGCATAGTTAGGAATGGAAGGCTGAACACAGAGAGGGGTTTGATATAATTCCCGGGTTTAACTGCAGAGAGGGACATGGTGACTCTTGGCTTCTGTATGTAGAGGTTAAGGGAGTGAATAAATGTGGGAGCATTTGTAAAGATGGCTGTGCCTGTTGCTAACATTTGTGACAGATATGTTTTCGTTTTGTTTATGTAAACTGACCATTTAACTGTGAAACAATGCATGTGTGGAACTTAAGGGATTACTGAGTGCATGTGTGCCTATATTTTGATATTAATGTGCTTGTGGTTGACTACTTTTTAGCGTCTGTTCAGGCAATTGCGGAGGGCTGTACAAGGCAATCGTCTATAAGCAGATGTGTGCACCACAGCCATGGAGCCACACGTCCTCTAACTACTAGAGGCAAAGCTTTTTTGGAAAATATGGGAGAAAATTGCATGGCTGGTCTAACTGTTTTAGGGTCAAAGTCTGAGAAAAACTGCAGATTATTTTCCATGCACGCATCCATGATCATCATTTATCCTACGACATGATAACAACATCGACAACAACAAGTTCACAAATAAATGTAGACATAGTTTTCCTGAAAACAGACTAAATCAAACCAGTATCTTCTACATAAACTAATATCCATTTTGCACAATGAACTATTGGGGATAAAAAAAAAAATCCCCCAGAAGTCTGCGCAAACATGTTGCTATTGCTGCATCACTACAAAGTCTGCTGTGAACGTGAGGTATAAAACTTGGTCTCTCTGGAAGAAATCTTGAAAAGGTTAAGCAGAGTGTGCTTCATTTATTTGACACTACGTAAGTCAGCCATGTGCATATTTTTTCTCTCGTCAGCTCACTTCTCATATGCAGCTCCATAAAGTTTTTGGCCCTACTTTTATCTGACAAACTGGCCAGTAATTACTGATAATTGTGCAAGTAGCTTTATGTGACGCAATTCGTGTAGCTTCATTTTTATACTATCTAACGGAATTGCATGTGTTCACCCTTTGTTGGACTATGGATGAAAAAGCCATATTTCTTACTTGGCTAATAATTGTAATCTGATATTAATTTATCTCATTATCGTATAGAAATGTAAGGCATTTTTTATACATTATTTCATGATTGAATAACACTCACTAATACCCAGCTGTTCTCAGCTAATCACCATGACTTAAAGGCATTTTCGATGGCTATCAGGCACAGAGCAAACATGAAGAAACTGTTAAATGTGCAAAATGTGTAATTGGTTCCTTATTGTCTTGAATGAAATCTGTGTATGTAATAAAGAAGTGTAATTTCTCATATCCTGGTGTTTACTGGAATAATGATTTTTGGTTATTTTTGATTTATCCTGCACCAGCTGGCATCCAGGAGGGAACCTGTAGGTGTTCCGGGTATCTTCAGTCATTTTGACATGTGTAGGCCAGCTTTGTAATTTGCCCATTTTGATAACTGCTCTCTCTCTCTCTCTCTCTCTCTCTCTCTCTCTGTCATACACAAACACTCATACACAGGCTGTAGAGCTGTGGTTTCTAGGCAGTTATGACACAATCCAGATTTTGTCAGCTGCCCATAGAAGGGAAATGTGTTTTTCGTGGAATCATTTCCCTCAGAAGTCAAGACTTTCCCTGCCTAACAGCTTTGATCCAAATGATGCGGAGAACTTGTGTCAACAGTATTGTGTTTCAGCAGGAGAGCCTGGCAGACCCTGAGGTGTCACTCACTGCTCTCTGTCATATCTTGGTAGCTTAAACACTATGTGGCGCTGTCAACCACTGTACCCTAAAAAACCTCCCATTAGAGGACAATCATTATGCTGACTACGGAACTGACACACTCACACACACACTCACACACTTGCCTCACAAGAGCTTTTATGGAGTGTGAGTTATGGGAAGAATAATTTGAACGTCATCTCCAACAATTTGTAAGATTTGTGATGATCCAGAACTAGCAGAGGAATATGTTGTTTTGAATGAAGAATGTGATAAAGCGGTGTGACTGTGCCGATCATTACCAACAGCAGAGAAAGAGTAGTTGATCAAAATGTGTGAAACTTTCAGGCAGATCCAGTCCCTCATCCTTTCATAGTTGTCATTTGGAAGACATTTAAAAGAGTGAGAGAAGAAATAGCCAAGTTTTAAAGAGGACTGGCAAAATCATTCCAACAATGGTTGTGCCTGTCTTAGCTTGAGAAAGCCACTCTTAAATAGTCCTTATCTTTTTAAACAAAAATGGGAAACCTTGTTGTCTTCCCCATAATTCCATATTCTCAATTCAACAGTGAGTTTATACTGTATTAAGAAGAGAATTGTTCTTACTGGTGGATGTCTTTTCGCAGTACAGTGCGGGTTAGAGGGTTGTCAGCCTGAGGAGCCATGCTGAGGGAACCCAGCTTCAGTACCAGGGTGTCCTCTTTTTTCACATGTGGATCTACTTGGCCTACACAGAACAATCAAAAAATAAATTAAACATGGAGGGATATATACCACACATACCCTCAAAACGGTAAATATATTCACCTGCCCCAAAGAGCCTTAAATGTACCCCATTACCACTATTAGTCACAACTACTTAAAGTCAGAACAAAATACAACCTGATTAAAAAAAAAAGTATTTATATTATGAAGTGATGGATAGAAGTATTTTTTTTTCTACCAAGCAAATGTCTCTGTATCCTCTTATTCAGGTTCTGCTTATGTGCTGGCCATTAAAAGGGCCCTCACAGGCTTAAAAATGTAAATCACCCCCTGCATTTTGACACTGTCCCAGTTTATGTTAAGTTTTCTATGTAGAATAGAATATATATAGAATGCCTTTATTGTCATTATACAAACTGTACAACAAGATTACTTGGCTTCACCTAAGTGCACATAGCTAAAAACAAAAACAACAAGAAGAATATAAAAAGTGACTATAGTTAAGGTAAGACGGGATATGTGTGGTAGGACTCATTTAAAGTTAGCAACATAATACATTTGAGTGGATATAGCAGAAATATCAGATTAGTATTTACACAGTATGAAAGTAAACTGTTTCAGATGTATACAATTTTACTTGCATAGTACGAAATGTAAACTAAAAATACAATTGTGCGTTGAAAAGGGACCAAAGGTGTTCTCACCAGGTGCCGTTTCCTTTTCTTGTACCCCAGGGAAGAAGACCCTGATCACACTGGAGTTGATGTAGATCAGTGGCAAACACCGAGATGTCAATGTGTGGCTTCTCATCGGTTGACCACCTGATTTGCCACGCTCTTTGTAGCGTCTTGGCACTGTAGCCTAAAAACACAACAGGTCAAAAATATGTAGTGCAAATGAGAGACAGAGTGAATAAGCGAAGGAAAGATAGAGAGACACACACAGACAGAGAGAGAGAGAGTCATATTTATCCAAATGTATAGCCATGTTTTGATTGGATAGAGCCTTGTTATACTTTAAAGTTCAAGACACTGACAGACACTTTTCCCTACCTGAAACACCCCTGCTATGGTGGACAATAATGGACACGAGAGCACCACATCAAAAGGCTGGGCTGTCAGCAGAATTTCTCTCAGGTACTGAGGTGAGTTGTCTGCCAAAGGATCAGAGGCAAAACGCTGACTGGCAGTTGTAGCACCGCTGCGTGTTGGCCGCTCAGGCCGGGTGGTGAGTTTGTGACGGACATTTTTGGTGACTGCCTGAGTGTAGGTTATCGAAAGGAAGCCGTGCTGCTGGTGAGCACCCTCCAAGACTTTTGCTGCCGTCTGGCCAATGATGAGACAGGAAAAAACACACTGATAAAAGGTATCATAAAGCGAAGCAAATGCACACAAAATGTAAAGCTGCTTAGAGATATATAAGAATGATTTGCCCTGATGAGGGTTAAGCCCAGATAAAAATAGCATAATTGTGGGAGTTTATTCACAAAAATATCCATCAAGTAGAAAAAACCCCTCATACTGTTACAAAATTAAAAGAAAGCCAGAGTTAAGTCTGCAAAAAAAAAACCATCAACAGTGGAAAATGCATTAAAGGAATGTATAACTGAATACATTTCTGCATTTGGGAAAAGAAACTGAAAATGTAGGAAAACATATGCAATAAATTTGTTTTATATATAAAAAAAGCTAATATTTATAACCATACTGTATTAAGCACTGGCTTCAGAAACAACTCTGAAGAGCCAACTCAAGTATTTAAAGCCACTGTTAATGGAAGTTAAGCAGAGTCAACCAAAAAGGAGAAGAGCTGGATTCTTACAGGAGGGAAAAAGCCAGAGAAGTGGTTAAAAGTGTCTTGCTTGCTGACCGGTCGAACCAACACAGTGCGTCTGTTCAGCTTGTCAGTGCAAGAGAGGACCACTCCTCCACAGCTGCCCGAGCTCCGCACACCCCCCTCCTTACTGGAGGTGAAAACAGAAAAGGAGGGGAGACAGAGAGAGAGAGAGAGATAGGGCGTTGATGTCAAAAGGAAAAGAGAAGGTAGGAAGTCACAGGAAGGAGTAAGAGAAAGTAATAGAAAATATACAGAATAAGGAAAGGAAGGGAAAAAAAAGATAAAAAGAGAAGAGAAGACAAGCATGGAACTTTAGGATATATAAATGAAAACAAATTAAATAGGGTTCAATTATCAGCGGGAAGTTGCTGCACCACTTGAATTATTGTGGAATGGTCTTATACTATAGTATGACAACATAAGAGCAGCTGTTAAATTTGGGAATGATGAGTCTGTGTATGGATAAAGTAAATCTTAACATAGTGTTGTACACCACTTTGGGCGTGGTTCCTTTTCCATCATGTCACATGAAAGAGCAAGACAGGAAGATTTAAGGGGCAGTCTGCCTGAAATGTTCTAGAAATTGTCAGGAATGCATACGCTGTCTTTATACAAGATAAAAATGACTTGATACTTTTTTGTATTATATATTCTTTCCTGCTTCAACTTTGCTCTGTCAGATCCATTTTTATATTTCATGACTTTTTTACTAGGTATAAGACCATCACCAGAATAAGACTTCATTAACAAAAGAATGGAGGCCTGTGTCCTTGTCTCCTCTTGCACAGGGTCACAGGCTCTTAACAGTTATCACCAGATTTGATCAGCTTGATTATTCAGCCACTCAGACCAACTGGAGAGACAGACAAATTTAACACTAAATGTCAACATGCTTATGTTGAAAATGTTTGAGTCTATCAATACAAGGTGTATATACGCATTATAGCCAAAAACAACATTTTTCCGTAAGACTTTCATATTTTCTAAGTCTGTCCAGCATGAGCAGAGGTGAGAGATTTGATTAGGAGCACCAGAATAGCAGAGCACAGTTTAAAGAGGCCTTAGGCAGCAATGACTGGATTGGGATAGGCAGACGCCTCACCACTGCTGTCTCTCTGCACTGCAGAAGGAGTCCTTCATAGTGGCCAAAGTGCCAGCCCTGCCCTGGCCTGGAGAAACACACAATGTCTAGCTTAACTTGAGTACTGAGGATTAATCGTAATGCAGGGTCTAATAACATTTCATTATTGAATAAATCACCCAAAATGTTAATTAGATTACAAGTTCATGTTAACATTTCTATCAATGTTTCAGAACAATTCTTTCAAACTTTGAAGTAAATTAAATATGAAAAGTTATCATTTCTATTAAAATTTTGATCTCAGTTTTAAAGCTCAATACAATTCAAAACGCCACTTTAAAAAATAAACAAATAATTTGCAGATTTTTTTTGCTGTAAATGTTTTTCAGTCTTTGTTGTTGTGATCCATTAAAAGCAGGAAGCATCTGTAAAGAAGACATCAAAAGAAGCTGATAAGAAGACTGATAAGACAATTTATATTCATGAGTTGCAGAAAATATAAATCCCACAGTATAAGACCAGGACATACATGTGCATGGTGTTGTTACAGTTTCTCTAATAAGTTAAGTAATTCACAACACATGTCCACCACACACATTGAAACGGTTCAACACCGTCTGCGCTATTTCTTTTACACTCTAACCCCACTCACCCCCCCAAAAAATAAATAAATAAACAAATCAATAAGCAAATCAAACAAAAACACACACTCGCACTCCATGAGAGAGTAGGCCTACTGCGACAGTAAGTGTGTATGTGGTTTCTGCATAACTATGGTGTGTGTATGTCACTTTGTTCTCTGCTCTCTGGGCCTATTTGAAGTTCTTTTTGGAATCTTCTCTCTCAGCTGTAAGACTGAAAGATACATATGGACCCCCCACACTCTTCATCTCTTCCATCATCACTTTCTATTTTGTTGCATTGCTCCCATCCAGTCATCCTTTGCTCCGAGACGTTTGTGGAACAGCTGGAAGACATCAGGTCCAATTTGTGTGAGTTGCTCCTTGAAGCAAATAAGGCTGAAGTGTCACCGGCCATCCTCTCTCCGGGGGCATCTCTCTGTTTTAGAAAGTTCCCATTGCATTCCTTGTTAAACTAAAGTGGAAAAGAAGCTTCCTAATTCCTACACTTGCCGCTGGACAGGAAACACCCCCCTACAGAGTTTTAATACTCAATCGGTCATCACCTCCTTCTCTTTAATTTACTTCCGCTGCTCTGTGATGAGTGAGGCCAACACCTACATGATTCAGCCCCAACTTATTTTGTATTCTCTAAGGACTACCTCTACTTTATTTTCCTTACCTCCTTCACCCGATCATGTTCTATTTTGATACAATCAGATATTCAACTATACGTTAACCTCCCATATTTCCCTGTGCTATCTAACTTTCCATTCATTCCTCAGCAGTGAGGCAGCTCAGGCCAGATGACACATTTTTCCTGTCAACTGTGATTTAACCTCACCCAATGCACACAAATAACCTGGGCTGGGTGATTAAATACGAAACAATTATCTATTCAAGATGATTTACGTGGACTCCAATCGCTGTGGGTGTGCTTTTATATGTAGAAGATACAGATTAGAGTGGGACAGAAGCCCAGTGGCCTTCCACTGTGTCCTAAACAGTCATGACTTTAACCTGGCTTGGATGTTGAAGGGCTTCTGCTTGCCAGAACTTGGCTCAGTCAATGTGTGTTGGGACCAGGTTGTTAAATGCCAATTTAAAATGAATAACCTAGAAATGAGAAAATTGTCCCATTATCTACTTAGTAGTGTATAGAGGTCTGGTAAAAAGATTAGGCTTGGCTCTGTCTCGAAGGCAATTTTACACACACCTGTGGAGAGCAGAGTAGCATGATATTATGACTACTGACACCAAAACCCGATAATTACTGTCCAACAAGTGACACTGTCACTGGATTAGGTTTATTCATCATATCCTAAATAACGTGTATATGCACAGAATATTTATCAGTAAAGCACAGTAAAACAGAGAGATCTAAGAGAAGCTTGCCAGAAATGTGCCCCAGTCTTTCTCTGACCTGAAGTGATATGACATACCTTAAAGGGGTCTAGGGTAATACTAAAGTCGGCAGCTATCAAATAGTCTCTCAGCCCAAGTGGCCACCTACTTTCCTAGTCTAGTTGCTCATTCATCTACACAATTTAGGTTGTGGGAACCAACAGTAGCAACCATCAGTAGGTCAATAACTGGCTGGCTTGCAAAAACAAGTGTGTGATTAGTATATATGAGTGTGAGAGGATCGATGTGTCAGTTTGTGATCAACGAGAGGTCTTCTTTCTTCTGCTACTTTATTTAATGTAGACATTGTCATAAAAAGCCATACCTTCTTGCTGAGTGAAATGTTTCCATAACCTTTCATGAATAGATGTCGACTCACATAAGATGTACTCTACCTGCATCTGTAGTGGTCGATGTTGAAGCTGACAACTTTGCATTTGATCTTAGTGTATACGTCCTGGACATCTACTGAGGCACTCAGGTCTTCCAGTTCCCCGATGACACAGATTTCTAGCAGATGCACAAGAACAGAAAAGGTTTACATTTCACAAAAAATTAACTTAATCAGTCAAAGTAATTTGTATATCCATATAAACTTCTTGAGTTGTTTTCTTTTACTACAGTTATGATGTAACATGTAGCAGGTAAGCAGTACCCAACAATATTAATCATTTGTATTTGTGTGCTGTATGAAGGTCATTGCACTTGGTAATCTGGTTAAACAGTTGAACACGGTTTTAATAGAAGACACTTCATCGATGTTTGTGATTTTTATTTTTTAGACAAGGAGTAACAATGTAGCTGAGCCTGTCCAGGCCTTGCTTTTGATTCCAGCTGCTGCAGTAAAATTATGTTATTGTTCTGTTACTGTAATTGTTCAAATTTATGAACCCTGAATGCACCTTGTGAGAATCCAAACTCACTCACTGTAGGCAGAATGAGTAACCTTCATAGAAACGCTTATTTACTGTGTATTGGTACAAGCCTGTGAGTCTAACTGTTGTTTGTCATTGTTTCCACAAGAAAAGTCCCCCAATCATAGGCTGGTGTGGGAAAAATGGACTTTCTGCATGTGAAACTATGGTTTTTGCACGACTGCCTCATTGTTATTCCCTGAAACACAGGGCTTTCTAATGTCTAATTAAAAAAAAGACTTTTTAGATTGAGTGCACTTGAAGGAACTCTTCCAAAATTGTATAAATCCTTGAAATTCATCATCTCAACAGTCTGTGTTAAAATCGATGCAAGAGTTTTCTAAACCCATCCTGTCTAGTCGACTAAGGTTAGATTTAAAAGTGTACCACTGATTTGTGCCTTGACTTTTTACCTCTGATTTTCAAACAAAAGCTTTTTTAACCAAGAGCCAATGTGTCTGGAATGGCTGTTTTCCATTTCTTTGGAGAGTCAAGAATGTTATTTCCTTTGCAGTTGAAAAACACATTACATCATCGCAGATTGTCTGCAGTCATATCTGTGGCTTACTTATCTCCACGAATATACTTAGGATATTAGGTATTTAATATACTGCATACACACAATTCTTGCTTTCATTAACATCTTTAATGTGTTGTGGACTGAAACTCCAATGGTTAGTTTCTTTCCCAACTCAGATGGCTAACATTAAAGCTAAATCCAAAGTAATGCCTATTTAAAATAGCTTTCAGTTAAACCATCTATGTGAGGTCCTCCAAAACATTCCATTTCCACTATTGAAGAGCTTAAGCTGGGTGATCTGGTTGGCAGATGCTTAGCATTACAGACACCAATTAAAGGTAAATCTAGCCTTTCATCACCAGCAGTAAATCTCAAGGATACAAGAGGTGGTTCTCTTGACATTCATCATCCATATAATTATTTGTCTTTCCATTTATCTCTCCTACTCCACAGCCGCCTGTTACTTCTTTGAGAAAGTGTCAATACAGTACAAGTGTTGATGCTGTATTGTTTAGGAGACATAAGTGTTGCATTAGCGTGACTGTAAAAACTTTGAACAGCTTCCTGAAGAAATCTACTTGCACATTGACACTTTTGCTTAAAATGCTAGCCATGCTCTACACTTAAATGTTTTCTCTATTGTCTTGAATAAAGATGAATCATGTCTTTATGTTACATTAACAACTTCATAGTTTTTTTGTTAATGCTACAATCTGCTATCCATCAAGTCATTTCTTAAATGATTTCTGTTTGTGATTCAACAAATGTCGAGCACAGAGACTTATCTCATGAAAAGCAAATCATTAAGTCATCATAATTCTGTAATACAAACACTACTATCCTTTGAATGTCATCGTTCTTTTTAAAAGAGAGCAGTGAGGATTGAGTTAAAGTTGGGGTACCTGTGTTTTTGGTGCTTGTTTCAGGAGCAAACAGTTTAACTGTGACCTTAGGTAGCATCCACTGCATCCAAAGGCTGACTTTACCGCTGGTACCACCAATGCTGCTCGTTTTCTGCTCCAGCGTTATGGTGTCGGCAAACTGATTGTCATCTCCTGCAGGAACTGAGTCACCCTGTAAACCACACAGAATCCTTACAATCAAGGGTGTGAAGATAAAAGGCCTAATTTGAGGCAAAACAGGACTCTCCCACCATAGCTTTAAACTTAGAAATTAAAAAAAAAAGAAAAAAATATTTGTATTGTTAAGCTGGAACTGCAAGGGATTTTTTAGTTTGAGCCAATTTTAAGAAGCCATTAGCACCAAACATTTGACTTAGTAAGATTAGATCGCAAGCAAATGTACTATACCATATCAAAACAAAACAAGAAATTACATTTTATTGAAAAATATCAGATAATAATAAACCAATATAAATAAAAACGTGACGCTGTATTTGTTGTTACATTTTTAGCATATCTGCACTGTTGTTCTTTTACTGCTCTGTGTGCCCTTGAATTGCCCCCCCAGTGGACAAATAAAGTTTTTTGAATTTGAATGTTTGTGTTGTAACTGTTGTTCTATTCAACCATATGTTTTTAGGACAAGATTACGTTTGAAAGTGTTGTTGCTGTGCATGTAGCCATAACAAAGCAACCACCAGCAACTTTTGAGCCTTTTAGGTCCTGGATGACATCAGTGTCTGGTGAACAGAACTCTACTTAGATCTGAGCTGATGTAGGGGGAAAGGACCATTGTGCAGAGCTGTCACTGGGGTAAACCCCAAAATAAGCCACCAGCACCCACGTGGCCTGCTTTCCCTGAAGTGTGCCAGGACACACACGTCTTGCAGTCGAGGAGGGAAAGGGAAATGAAGAACACAGTGAGGGGGTGGCGGTGAGGTTGAGAGGAAAGCAGGATGTTCTCTGTGAGCCCTCATCTCATTACTGGGGGTTTGGCAAGTACAGCGGATGACAGTACTAGGGACATTTTTTATTTCTCTCTGACACTTCCTGGTTGAATTTGTTTTCCAAATGTGGATCTTTAGGGCAGACTTGGAAAGTAAAAAAGCTTTCAAACAAACACTTTGGCAGTTTTCAGCACTGGCATTGCAGTTTCACTTTTTTCCACAGCTTCTCCCATCACAGTGCGGTAATGACAGATTGTGTCATGGTTATCAAGCCTGACTGTGGTTGGTAAGGAGGTTATCAACCATCTCAATTAGAAACCCCACAGATGCTGGACTGATTACAGTGTCTTAAAGAGGATCCAGATGAGAGAACTATGTTCCTGGTCCACAGCTGGGTGGAGAGATGAGGGCCCCATGCTAATTAGAAAATTGTATTCAATCCCACAGTTAAGATGACTGATAGAAGAGCTCAATACTGACAGAAGAAAATCATATACATAATCAACAATTTATGCAGATTTAAAAAAATAGATAAATGTTATAGACTATGTGGGTACGAGAAACTTCTTGGAAGCACGTGTTTCATGGGAAGAATAAGTTGTCACTAAAACTAAGACAAGGTGGAGTGAAACATATTAGTTTAGGGTTATCTGTTTAAAATCTGAATCTTAGCTAGGAAAAGGTAAGAAAAGACAGTCCTCCCTTTTTCTCAAATATATACTTTACTATAGTAGTATAATGTAATGTTATAAACACATTCAAATCTTAAGATACACAACTTGATCTTGACTTAATATAGTAAACTAAATCTCTAAGTTCCCTAATATCTGATATCTAGTGAAAAAATCTAACACCTAATGATAGTCATGCAGTGTTACTATGCGTTTGGGACTAAAGTGTGTGTGTGTGTGTGTGTGTGTGTGTGTGTGTGTGTGTGTGTGTGTGTGTGTGTGTGTGTGCGGTGAGGACTGTTTAGTTTGCAGTTATGGCCAGTCAGTAGGATTAGGCTCTGTAATGTCATGAGTGGAAACAGGAGCAAGCCACTGGGGTTGTGGGAAGCTCAAACCACTGTGTACTGTAGCGTGGTTACCGCTGGAGCATCGGACATCCGACTGCTACTACTTCCCAGCCAAAACCGATGCTGTCACTTAGATATTCTCAGTCAATCACAAATTGTTTTCTATAATGGTCAGAACAAACAGGAATTTTTAAAAGCCTGATAACCATGATTTTTTAGAGTCCAATTATTAACAGAAGTTGGAACCTTCCGCTTACAGTACATATCTTGCCAAATGTGATTGGCTTTGGAGGATAAAAATAAATAAAATTGTCCAATTTAACAACTGTATTGTCTTAATCTAAAATTAACACTTAAAGTGCCTAGCTTGAAATTTAGCCAACTAGAAAACCCACATTAAGAAAGAGAGATGTAGAGAGAAGATCTCTATCAATTCAAAATCCTTAAATATCCAACTATTGTCATTGCATTCTGGAGAAAGTATTAGAGAAACACAAAATAAGAGTCAATGACGTATTGTGCACACCCACGCTACATTTTCAAAGAAGAACATAATATTAGCAAAACAAAACAACACCAAAGTTAAAATTACAAATAAATTCCACATATAACCAAAACATCATGTTTCCATCAGTGTAGGACAAATCTACCTCTTCAGTTAATCAAGATAAGCCCTTAAAGAACAGATGTGGTGTTTTGGTTTCGGCCGATCTGCTATCTTCCTGAGCTGCAAGATTCAGGCCCAAATCACACACATCCTAACAGAGAGCTTTTTTCCCACACCACCCCAAGCCAAGTTATAGAGTATACAATTTAATTCCTGGGCCTCTGTGCTATAAACTGGTGGAAGATCCAGGTTTATTTTCTTTGCAGAGTTTGCCTTTGCTCATCAGAGAGACCAAAACATTGGAAGACAACAGCAGGCAGATAGTGTCAAAGAAAAATGGAAGGAATGGAAGACTATAAAAAAGAACAAAAGAAAAGGTCTACAAAAGAAAAGTATGTAGGGTGCAAAGGATAAGTTTGATGATGCAAGAAAGGGTCTGAAAGGAAAACTATAGTAAAGTACCGGTGTACAGACTAAAACTCTAAAAATAGATTAGAAGATTAGAAGTGCTATGGATCACAGAGTAAAGCACTGAGAGGGACAACAAGAATATGGAGAGAAATAATCTGGCAATTTTCCAGTCTTCTGACAACTCCAAGCACCAGTCCATCAGTATTAACTAATCTCATTTATATCTATTTAAATACCCTTAATAGCAGTGGGAGCAATTCAGAGTCACTTCATCACAGATGACAAAGATCTGGGGATTGAAACCTTGACCTTTCAACTGACTCTACCACTGAGCCAAAGACAGCCCAAAAACCAGGGCAAGACCTTTATAAATGGAAGGACCTTATTCCCTCCATAAAGTTCTGAAAAAAGTTCATCTTTTTTATTATAATGTAATAAAACTTTGTATATAAATGCGAGTCATTATTACAGAGGGTTTGTTTTGCTAGTGCTTAAAAATGCTTTAACATTTTGGGAATCTTTTTTGTTTGGATTGCAAATCAGGCTTAATCAAATAAGCACTTTTCAAAATATGGTAATGTTCAAAAGTTGGTGCCATGGCTCAAGCTGGGTGAATAACTGGGGAGGAGCTGTAGGGCAGAGGGGTTAGGGGATATAGTTCAAGGAATAGAAGACTGAGAAGAAGGGTGGGGAGTCGGCTGAATGGATAGAGACTGCTGCCACTACTGCTGAGACTTATCAAAACAGCTCCTACATTCTTGCTCAATCACCACCCTCCCAGAGGACTAAACACTTCTGCCAATGTTTGTACTTAGATAAACAGTGACAAGTGGGCTGTCAGGGGCCTCTGTGGCCTTGTTAAAGACACACTACACCAAAGGGCCTCCACTGCCATACTGAGCTGCTGCCACCTCTGTGGGTCCACAAATGACGCAAGAACACTTGCGTGTTAAACACATGAGAACAAATGCAGACACAAATGCACATGGACATGCTGTACATTTCTTTCATTTTTATGTACTCATTGAAGACAGCTTAATTGACTGTAAGGACAGTATGATGGTAGACTCAGGGGGGTAATATTGATGGAAGGGCCCAAGTGGCCCAAGAACTTTAAATCTTGAGTTTGTTGCCTTTGAAACACTCGGCCACAGTTATTTTTTTATTCATTCTATGTCGCTGCTTAACACAAACAGACCTATCTGCAGAAAGCCCAGGTATCTATAGTGTTAAGGCTATAGGCATGCAGCTATAGTAGTCATTGTTGCTATGCCTATTCTAGAAGGAGAAAACAGCCACAGGAAAAGGATAACCTAGTGGTAAAAAACCCATCCAGTTCAATGGTGCGTTTGCAGCGGTGGCATGTATTGTGTTATTATCTGATTTTAATAAGAGACATGTCCTTCTAAAAAAAATGTTTGAGTAGAAATATGACTTCCATAAAGCCACAGAGCTTCAAAAATAAAAGTCGTAGCTGGTTCAAATCAACAAACCTCAGTGGGGGAGCCAAAGTCTGCAGAGGGGCTGCATGTGCTGGTGTCTGGTATGGCCGTTCCGGCACTGCTGCGCACTGGAGAGGACAAAGCAGCAGTAGCAGGTTCTGGAATGTTGGAGGTCTGACGCAAGATGCCATGCTTCTGGAGACGAGCCCATGTCGAGCTCCAGCTGAGAAGGAGCTCATACAGAAGCTGGACCTGGAGAGTGACAAAAGCAGAGAAGTCACTTTAAGTTGGAGTATTTGGAAGGACTTGTGTAGCTGCCAGTAATATGGTATAAAACACATCAACGTGTCCTCTATTAAGAAATAGCATGAGGCAGGATTTTCATGTCAGTTTATTGTTTTTTAAATGTAACAATGCTTATATGGGATACCATACGATACCTGGAAGGTACAGCTATATGCACAATGAAATGACCATGGCATCAGAGCAGGATAAACTTACAGTTTTCGGACCACTGTGCCAGGAAGTGCCGCAAAAGCAGGTACACGTCACAAGTAGTCTTAAAATTTGGCACAACATTCAAATGTATGTATGCCAAGATCTGACTCAAACAGCTGCGTAGGGGAGTTTTCTTGTAGTTCTGAATTCTCAGGCCATTACTCTGATTTGGCTTGGCAGCTTTGTAGTTACGTGTCACTAAACTTGCTTAAATTGAAAGAGAAGGATAGAGAGAAGAAGGAAATCCTAGCCAGAAATAGAGCACCATCCATTCGCTTTTCTCTTACTCTTCAACTTTAGCATTGATTCAAACATTGTACTAGTCCTTTAGAAGACCTCCTTTAACTAAGTGATGTAATACCTATGTGATCAGTGTCGTTCTTTGAATGGCACAGTGTGCTCATACACGTGCTCCACTGCAAAAATTTGTTATCCATAACAACAAAACTCCCAAAGAAACACCCACGGAGGAAAGTTAAGTTGTGTCATCATATTCCCCAGAAAAACTCACCACAGTTAGGAAAAACTGAAAGCTAAGCGTTGAGTGTTCTCCGCTATTTATCATGTGCTCACATGAAAAGAGGCCTGGCTTTAAACAGCAACAACGCCAAAAACAAGAGCGGAGAACATTTGTGGAAATCAGGGGAATGTGATGTGATGCTTTCAGTTATCAATGCAGTGACTTGATGTTCTGTTGGATAAAGAGAGAGAAAAAGAAATGGAGAAAAGCGACACTTTTATAGAGAAAGCTTGTGTCTGCTTTTCCGTTGCTTTGCTTCTGAGCAATCACTGAAGAGCTCTGCATATAAAGTCCACAGAAATCCTTGAATTCACACACACACACAAAATGTTTCTACTGAAAACACATTTTTACATTCTGTTGGACTCTAACACACTCATGCTCGCCTGTTACCACACATATTACAGGGAGGACTTCCATAAATAAGCATAAATCAAATGAAAGGCAGCACAATACATTACAGCTGGGCTATTTCAAACATGTCCAGGAAGAGCTACTAATGCTGATCCAGAAACTGTCCAGGGAAAGGGCCAACAGCTGTCTGCCATACCCTACCAAAACGCACTGCCAACAGAGGAGATAGGTTAAGAGCACTTTGCAGAGAGTTGTGGACCTGGAAGTCCAACAGCACACCTGCTGCAGATACAGAAGAGGAGACTGAAGAATGTAAGCTGAAACAAATGTTGAAAAAGTAACTAAAAGGCTATGACAAAGAGTTGTTACGTGTTAATCACCCCCCCCCCCCTGCAGCCAATGTTGTCAGGCTGGTCTGCAGATTTCTCACACACATGCACAAACAAAAGACACACAAATATACAAATGCACACTTGCATGATTACATGAACTCAGGATTTCTACTCTTCATGTCATTCAGAAATAGAGGCAGTTATGGGAGTGAGCAAACTATATTGAGGCCTGGTGTCACCTGCAGATCACGAGACTTTGTAAGGCCGCTGCGGCCTGAACATCTTGATGTATACAGTACATCAAGTACAGAGCATGCACATGGTGGGTGTTCATGGGCTTTTATTTGTGAGGAGTTTATAGGAAAAACAAACAGAATTGAAAAATCCTACACTTGTTGTGTGTGTATGTTGCCTGAGAGTGAGCATGTTAATAAATGTGTTTGAGTGTGTAAGTATGAGTGGGTTTGTGTGCATGCATGCGGTCACTAAAATGCTGTTAATTGATATATTTCCAAGATTAAGCAAACTTTAGTGATGGTTGTATGTATTTATATACAGTACAATCATAACATGTCGAGGGTTGGGGGTTTGATCCCCAGCTCTTGCAGTCTTACTGTATGTCAAAATGTCCTTGGGTAAGATACTAAACCCCAAATTGCTCCCAAATTTTTTGACTGACCCAGTTTGATCATTGATTTTTTTAAACACAAATCATGTTTCCATGCGTGAGTAGCAATGACATACTTTACATTTTTTAGATTTCTGAGCTGCAGTTGCTTTTCTAAGTTTGGAAATGTGTATATCTATGAAAAATTTGTATTTTCACTCGAGATGCCAGACAAAGTAAGAGGCTGAATCCTTTTTTAATTTGTGGATTTTATATTCAAATGGTATTTTAACTTAGCTCATCCAACTTCTCCTGTTCTGCACATTAGTCAGTGTTTCTATCTAAATGCAGACTATTCATTGTGCATTAACATCAACCGCTTGACACGCCAACACCAAAAGGATTGATAAAAGGGCAAATAGGGAAAGGAAAACTTTTTATTAGATCTTTGAAATTTAATAAAACTAATCACATTACTGCAATAAGCCATCCAAGCCTCGCTTGACACAGGCACACTAAAGCAGAAAAGACACTTTGATCGATAAACAACAAGCTCTCCTGATCCCTTGTAAAGTTTCACAGCTTTAGGATTAACTGATAATCTTACCCTCATCAATGTCATCATGGCTCATCACTGGGGTCAGAAAGATTTCATAGTGTGACGAATCCAAAGGTTGCCCTAACTTAATGTTTACTGAGAAACTAAATGTAATATAACTTTTTAAATTTGGGAAAAACAAAACATGTAATGGCACAGATAAATGTGATCATAGTGTTCTAACAGTGCATTGAAAAACAACCCAGAGACCTTACCCGGAGAAATGTTCCAATTCCAATCTGTCTGTTTTCATCATGCTCTTACTAAAATATAATCACACAACCCAAAACAATGATGTTGAGTCTTACAATTCCCCTCTTTCCTCCACTTAGAACCTCAGAATGTTTGACCAAAACAAGCAGAGCAACACTCTGTAGTTTACATTTTAATTTCTATGAAAATTATATTAAGTAAGAAGATGAGGCAGTTTGTTTATGGGAGTCAATCTCTATCAGAAAATCATGCAGAGCAAGGACGCTCCTGCCAAGGCTGATGTGGTCATATTTCAGAGAAGTTTACAAGGGGATGATTTGTATAAATATTCATAAAAATCAGATGACTTCTTTATGACATTCAGGACTGTCTCACTAACCTGCGGGTTGGAGCACTTGACGTGGATGGGCTGCAGATCAACATGGAGGCAAACAACAAAGGAGTGTCTTCCTTCGGAACAGCTCTGCAGCTTATGGGATGTGATGGCCAGTGTGGAAGTACAGCCCATAGGTTCCAGCAGGCTTAGGCTTCGCTGCTGTCCCAGCAATGTGTACACACTGAACTGACTCAGGCTAACTGTCCAAGGGAAAGCATCACCTGGTGATGCAAATAGGAAAAGGTAAAGTAAGGTTGCTTAAAAAATCAGCAAGAGGATAAAAAATGCAACACGCAGAGAAAAAGAGGAGCATAAGGGATGAGAAAGAAAGTCGTGTGAAGTTACAACATAGTTGGATCCTCTCTCAAAAATAATATTATACTCAATTAGCAGATTCTAAAACTCTGAGTTTGAAACAAGACAACACAAGGAGAACTTGTTAACTGTAAACCCTGGTAGAACAATCTTAAAAAAAACCTGCTGCTTTTGTTCCCAACTTCTGAAATCAGTATGCCTAATGATGATGTCACTGAAGTGTTGAGAGGAAAAAAAAGAAAAAGGACTATGCCCCCCGCCCCCCTTTCCTTCTCAAGAGAAAACATTGGTTATTCATCTGAGTGCTGCTTAGGTCCCACTCTACCAGGTGTGCACACCACATGTGCAAGAGCTATCTCTCAAAGTCCTCTCCGTACATTTGTTTGTCCTTTGCCATGGTAAATGTGCAGTCGTGGGTCAAAGGTTTACTCAGTGTTGAAACGAGCGTAATGATGAAGAATTTGCCTTATGTAGCCTAATATTATAACAAAAACATTCACTTTAATTATTTCTATAGGACAAATGTTTTGTAATACAAGCTAAGTAGACTTTCCCATCCATTATAAGGCATTGTCTAATACATGTAGAAGGTTCATTGTTTTTAAAATTGTAACTTTTTGATTTCTCAAATAACTTTCAGATAAATACAGTACTTTGACACTGGGGCATATGGCCAATCTAGGATATATATGGATAGCTTATGTGACCTCATCATTTCATCCATTCTAACTGAAGTTTTGATTTCTTTCGGATTTATTCGCAAAAAACCAACCTTCATCCAAGATGGGTTTGGAGACCACAAAGGGAAGCTCTTGCAGGGGTTCCATGTGCTTGTGGCCAGCACTAAGGACAGTGATTTGTGGAAGGCACACTACAAGTGTCCCAGGCATGGAGGCTTGGTTGTGGTACCAGCTACGGACGGTGCCAGGAATGTCACCAGAGATGATGGTGCTTGGGGAGGCCAAGCTGTCATTAGGCAGGAACACACAGCACGACTGAAGCTCCAGCTTGAGAGGGACAAGAAAAAGAAAAATACTTATTTCATTCCATTAACCAATTTCATGTCACTCAACTGTATCTCTGTCCACAAAACTGGCTCGGCCTCAATCAGCCACTTTCTTTCATAATAAAAATCTCTGTTTTAATGGTTAACTTTGACAGAGAGGTTACATTCTTAGTGTTTGAATCTCAATATTTTATATATTTATATATGTATATGTTTATACATATATATGTGTGTGTGTGTGTGTGTGTGTGTGTGTGTGTGTGTGTGTGTGTGTGTGTATATAGTAAATCTGCATTTGATGCACAACAAACACATACATACATACAGTACATACAAGCAAAACACAGTACTTAGACTTGACATTAAAACTTGGACTGCATTCTGCTAGGATCACATACAGATCGATGTTTTGCCTCTGACAACCCTGTATATGGAGGCCATTTCTCTAAACTTTGATGAGAGTTGAGAGGGAGTGCAAGAAAGGCAGAAACTGATCAAAAAAAAGAAGACTTGGATTGAGAGAAAAAGAGTTGAAGAGAAAAATAGAAAGGGACGGATATTGTTTCACAGCCATCTCACGCTGCTTCCTCTTTTGATTACTCTTCAAAGACTAGTTTGAAATCCGAACGCTTCTGCACACTGACACATAAAGCTTTAGCCTTTTTAAGTGCCAACACGCAGGGAGAAAATCCACTGACACTGCCTAGTCTGCTGCAGATTTTAGCAGAGTTAAGCTGTAAAGCAGGCAGACACACGGAAACCCTTGGGTTTGACACTGTGACTTTGGTCTGCACCCTGAGCTCACTGCCTGAGGCTAATGCTCTCCTGCTGGACCTCTTGGTTTAGTTATACGCCATATTTCACATAATAACACCTTACTTCTTCTCCTGCTTGGGTCTTCTATCATCATGAACATTTTTTAAACAACTGTATTAGCTGATATTCAATAAATGGGCCTGTCAGTATGAAGATCATAAGGACATAGCCATGAACATCAATTAATGCATAGTATGGCTTTTGTTATTATAATATAAAAAAAAAACAATGCAAGTCAGTTAACCTGAAAGTTAGCTCAATAATTTATGTCAGCCAAAAAAACATTTTGAAATGTGTCTGATTTTCCATCCATTGGCTATCAACGTGTCAAAAGGTAAGAAAATGATTTCTATTCAATGTCAACTTTAAAAAAAAAAAAAAGTTTCATTCTTAAACATTTGGTTTTCAAAAAGTATCACTTTTGAGCACAGCAAACGGATTTTTTAAATCAATAACAAAAGCTACTTCAGTTACTTGAGCTTCTTTTATAAATTTGAATAGTTGAGGGCGGCTGTGACTCAGCAAGAGTCGGTCTTCTCTTAGCTGTAAAGTCGAGGGTTCGATCTCACATGTCCGATCTGTCCTTGGGAAAGACACTTTACCCCAACATGCTTATGCTACATTGGTGTATGAATGTGTATTTATGGAATTAGTTTATCCTGATGATCACTTTACATGTGCTATACAAGCTTAAGTCTATTTCTCATACATTTCAATTTTGATTCCATTGTTTATATATGTGTTTTTATCACACAAACAATTATAAACTCTAAACTTCACCCGATAATAACTTGAAGGCAGGGTAAGTAATTTCCTCCAGATACACTTTTTAAGTTATTAATTGAAATTGTATTTATGTCCTGAGAGTAATTAAGCTCTTATGTACTCTGAAAAAGAAACTCCACCATCTGTAGCAGCTGTAAGCCTTTAAAAACTTTGACCAATGTCGGATGTTCATTTTTTCATAAACCAACTAAGCCTCTCTACCTCATGCATGTACGAGCCCAAACTCAAAGCATGAGCTGAAATCTGCTTCTGGACATATGGTGCTCGTGCATGTTGGTGAGGGGCGTGGCTTTTTAGGGAGCGCCGAGGGGAGGGTAGGTGAATATGGTGAACAAAGAGGATGCTACTTTCAAAATCATGCTAGTTTTTTTTTAATATTACCAACTCTGCCTTTAAGAGAGCCAGACCATCTCATTTTGAGAAGACACAGATACAATAATATTTATTTCATATCTTGCAAAAAAGTAAAAAAAAAAAATACTTGGCAATTGTATTAGATGGACAAATGTGAATGAAAGAGACCTTTTGGGTATGAATAGCTTTTGCCTCAAGTATATGTATTAAGAAAGCTTCCTCAACTATAGAGCACATAGAAATGGCCCCTACGGTGTAAGTTAATACCAAAATTGCTTGTGTCAATGTGTACAATTAAACATAACGTAATACCCCCTGATGGTGTTTGCTTATGACTATATAATGCTTTGCTGTTGTTCCCCATGGCAACACACAACAAGAAGATGATGTAACTACAGACTTGCCACATCACACAGTGAAAAGCTAAAAATAATGAGATAACATCTCACAGATGACAACAGAGGAAAAAGTTAAACAATTGAATGGCATCCACTGGGCATAGCGACCACTGTTTCTGGAAGTTTACACTATAGCAGAAAGGCTCAAGATGCTTTAAATGGCTCGATGTAATGGAAAAGAAAATAGCCTGTCTATCTTAAATGAGGTTGATATTAAACGTATCTTTAGTCGGCTCTTTTCTCCTTTTCTTCACTTTTGGTGGCAATTAATATGAGCCACAAAAAACCCACAAACAACATGGTGTAATTCACAATGACAACAGTGCTTAGATTCCCTTTGAACGTGATGAGCGAACATCAGAGCCAACATTTGCTTTTCTCTTCAGAGGAGAGTTTGAATGTGAACCTGATATTCCAAGCAGTGGGGACCAGAAGCTGCAGCCAAAGATGTGCGTTTTACTTCAAATCACGCAGACGCTAGGAATACAGCATAGAGAACAAGGGAAAAGCTGGAAGCTGGTCTCTTTTGTAGTGGTGACTGAGAGGAGGACTCTGAACAAACTGGTATCCATTATGGATAATCCTGGTCACCCTCTGCAACACCTACTGGACAGCCAGCGGAGCAGCTTCTCTAACAGACTGGTTCAACTCCACTGCCACAAGGACAGATACAGGAAATCATTCCTACCAAATGTCATAACCCTGTACAACAGGTCACCTGTTGCAAGCAGAGAGCTGTCATCATGATCATCTCTGTCACTTCTTTCGGCTCATGTTAAGTCTATTATCTCTGCATTCAAGTTCACTTCATCGGTCTGTCTACTCATCATTATCGTTCTAGCTAATAGTTCAGCTGCTAACTGCCCTAACTTGTCTACACTTTAATATATGCATCACTGAGGTTCACTTTATCCGTCTGTGTACCCATCGTTATAGTCAATAGTTTCTACTGCTAACTTGTCTACACTTAAGATCTTTAATATAGGTATCATTGAAGCTCACTTCATATGTCCTGTCTATTCATCATTACAGTCAACACGTTTCGCTGCCAACTGTCTTTTGTCAATATTGTACTTTATTATATCATATGTATCACTTACTTTTGCTCTTATATCAATACTGCTTACAACTGCCATCAGTTTTTTATTTTTTTGCAAATGTTCATCTACTCCTGCTAAGTATGTTTCACATTCAGTTAAACATGACTTACAAATGTCAAAGGTAATTTCTCCAATTTTTTTGACGAGTTGGAATGTTTAAGTGAAATCCTGTTATCCTGTATACATTATTCTTATTCTTGCTCTTATTGTGTACATTTTTAATGCTCTTCTATTTTGTATTCCATGCTATATTGTCTTGTTACTAACATTGTGTGTGTGTTTGATGTCCTGCTGCTGTAACGCCACAATTTCCCATAAAGTCCATCCGTCTGTCTGTCTGTCTGTCTGTCTGTCTGTCTGTCTGTCTGTCTGTCTGTCTGTCTGTCTGTCTGTCTGTCTGTCTGTCTGTCTGTCTGTCTGTCTGTCTGTCTGTCTGAAAAAAGCAATTAATAAATAAAGTAAATGGTCGTCGAAAGCCTTTCTAATCTTGGCACTAAATTCCTCACTCTTGACAGCTCCTCAGTTTCCCCCTCCCTACAGGTTAAGAGCCGGAGTGACATCCTCGATAGCACACTATCATTCCGATCCCATATTAATGACACCTGCATACTTCCATCTACGTAACATCAACTGACTCCGCCCCTCCCTCACGCCACATACTGCTTTTATTCATGTCTATAGCTTTGTCACCTCCTGGATTAATTGCTGCAACTCTCTCCTTTTCAGCCGCGCTCATAAGTTCCTTTCACAAGCTCCAACTGGTTCAAAACTTTGCTGCCCTGATTGTCACCAAAACCCTCTCAAAACCCACTCATACCATCACATCACCCCCATCCGACAGCAACACCACTGGCTCCCAGTTCAAGATTGTCTACTCACTTTAACAAAATATATCTTTTTGTATTCTGATATTTAATGTTGATCTTTGTGTAGTGTCCTTGTGTGTCCTGAAAGGCGCAAATAAATAAATTGCATTATTATTAAAAGAGAAGTCCTACAGTATACAAACAAAGAGAATAGAAAATAATGCTTTTATTGTCATTATACAGTTGTACAACAAAATGATTTTGCTTCATCTAAAAGTACAAAAAAACCCCAAAGTCAACTGGGGTAACAAAGGTCAAGAACGGGCACTGACACTGATTTAAAGCACTGACAACGAGAGAAATAGTGTGAGGTCAGAAAACGCCAAAACCATTAAGAGTTCTTTCTCCTGATTGGCTACAGTATGAGTCTCTTTGTGATTCCATAATCCATTCTCCTCTGCATATGTCCTTCTGTCTATCTCAGGACGCTGGAAGACTGTGCCCACTATTATGGAACAGGTACAGAAAAAGCAATGTTCATCTAGAGTGAGAGCATGTTTCCTGTCACTTCTATAGATGTGAAAGTTCAGATGAGGCTGTGCAGGGTCATGTTTGGTATTTTACACAATTCTGTATAACAGCTCTGTAACAGGCCATAAACACAGCAGTGGGAGCAGTTAGCCTGTGTCACAAAATCCCCCTACTGCGAGCTGAAGGCCATGCCAGGTTTCTGTTTGTAAGTGCATGCATGTGTGAAAGAGAGAAAGTATGTACAATGTCCTATGACAGGACAGGAAAAGTGACAGGTATGCCAGGCTGACCTTAAATTCAGTTTGGTCTGTCACATGCTTGAAAGGCAGGGAGCCACTCTGGCAGCATCTGACTGTTCTTCCAAGTCATTCAGGGCTCAGCTTTCTGAAAGGGGGGAACCCTTCAAAGAGTTTCCAAGGCAGCAAAGGAAAATTGTTAAATCAATTCAAAAATAGAAACAGGAAAAAATAATCCAGGAAAGCAAGAGGATGATTGGTGTGGAATATCTGTTATTCAACTTCACCCTTTCTGGGCTTCATGATGCTGTAATGGGGAATAAAATTGCAGTAAAAACGACATACAAAGATTCTGAAAATAACTCAGGTAACGCAAACAATACATACAGCAGGGGGTTGTAAAGCACTTTTGAGAGGGCTAATGTGTGTATAGGGATTGTTGGTTAACGGTCCAGGATGTTGTCCCAACTGGAAGTTTAATGGTTTGATCGTTGGCAGTGATAGGCTGACGTTTTAGGCAAGAAACTGCACCCCCAATTTCTCCTGAAAGGGTGAGAAATTCTGGCTGGCTCAAATGAATGCAATTACATTTAATCCTGATGTGCTGCTTTTGGCACTTTGCATAACAGCCTCTGTCATCAGTGTATGAATTGAAGTGGGAAATAATGAATTTCGGCAGTCTTTTCAAGTGGTTTGAGTGGTCTCCTGACCAGACTAGTAAAGCAGTGTAGAAGTGAATATCATTTTACTATCTTTTAATCATTTTGTTGATTAAAACATCTTTTTTATTATTATTTTGAGATGTACTCATGGTTGCACTAAGGATTTAGATTGGAATTGAAGCCTACCTAATACTTCTAATGACAGATCCCTCAGTCTGGAAAAAAAATGCAGGGTCAATGTGACTATTTGTCTGCATCTGTATTCAGACAGAGCGTTTATCACTTGCAGCACACTCCATTCCTGAACTTCTTAAACAACGGAAATAATTTTGACCAGGAAATCTCAGTTAGAAAAGAGATTGAAGCCAATTGGCTCCTTATGAGGCTACACGTGCCGAGCCTTAACTGTGAAAACATGCTCGAATTACATACCAACGCATTCATAAAGTAGATTCATTCTCACACACACACACACTCACACACTCACTACACAAAAACGCACACACGTGCGCGTACATGTCCACAATACAATGCATTAAAAACGGAATATGAACTCAAAATCCCAGATCATTTCATCCCTTTTAAGAGTTCAAAGATAAACTAGGTACATTCTGATTAAGAATGGACATGGTCTCAAGCCAAAGCACCTGAGTTAACATCCCCCCCGAACAAATGCTGCTCTGAGATATCAACCCTTACCATGACTGGTTTTAATATCGGCGTTGATTCTGTATCAATAGTGCAGTGTTTCATTTACCACCTCTGAAGGATGGCACCTGAAACAGCAAAACACTCAGTTGTCTTGACACTGTTCGAAATATAAAGTTATACTTCTCTTTGTAAGAAAAGAGCAAATCATGTAGTGTTATGTAGAGCTGATCATTTAATAGATAGCATCTTGCTCCTTCTTTCGGAAAAATTAAGGGAACACACAGAACAAAGCCATCAGGGGACATCAGGGGTTCATCAGCTGTGTATAAAATTCAGTATTCAAACACAGGATTCAATAAAACATCCCATGGCCCCATGAGTGACAGTGCCAGTGGGTTTTGAGTGACAGCCTGGCAATTAAGTGGGTGACCAAAATCCTTAGATTTAGACCATGAGCCCTTCCTCTTAGACCTCTTAATGAACAAGAATCTTGAACACTTTGATCTACAATCACTAAAGCAAAATCTGGATTATGCACCAGGAAGCAGTCAAGAGAAAAACAAACAAAACTATTTCGAAGACAGATGAGAATTACAGCTGGTAATGGTAAATCTATATTCTGATTATTGCAAGAGTGTTTCTTTTAAATGGTAGGATAGCTAAATATACACTTTTTGGTTTACTTCTTTTGTATCCCTGCCCGGTACCACATCACAGAGTTCTAAAAATAGGAACATTCCATTGTTGTGACACATTCACTTTGTTTAATTTTGATCACTTCCCTACTCATTGAGATTACAGTATGTTCAGGATCCAGCCACGTGTGTGGATCCTGTTTCAAATCGGTAAGTCCTAATACCCTTTAACATGTGCCCCTCACTTCTACTTCGAACAGGGAGTGTATGATTTGTCTTTTGAAGCATTTCTCCTTTGAGTTTTTGTGGGAATGGTTGATCTGATAGAGAAGGTTCAAATAGAGAGGAAGCTGCGGACCAAACACACTTAGGCTTTAAAAGGTTGGGGCAATGTGGAGAAGGCCAATATAACCACAGGAGGCTCTTAGGATCCGCTGATCCTTCCCTATAAATGACAAAACGACGAGACAGACTGAAGACATCGCGTCTACTCTGTGGAGTAAATCCATTGATCAAAATGTAGTTAATTTGTCAGGCTTTCACAGAACCATTGCAGAAAAGGTAAAAATACCATTCTGTCTGACATAAAATACAGATTTATTTATTATTATTATATTAAGTCATAAAACAGAGGAGAAAATTACTTTAAGTGCTCAGATTTGTAAATTAGTTTTTTTTCTAAACGCCAAATATGAACCTGTGTTCAGTTTTTCTGTGTGAAAGTTCTCTTTGTTGAACTGAAGAACTCTGCTTGTCCAAACAGCGCCCATAAAACAAAAATCTAGAAACCTTATTATGATTCTCTGGTGCCAACTCTTAAGGAACGTTTGCAGCAACATGTGTAGTTGTCTTGGTATAACTCTAACGCCACATCAAAGACATCTTACTTTGACCCTTGCAGTGAAATACTTGTCCTGTTGCACTGTGGTAACATCCGTTGTTAGGCTTATTGTTTTCATATCACTGTTGGAAAGAAAAACCTGCAGGCCCGTATCTGTACAGACCTCAGCAGAGCAAAAACCCAAGTAGGCCATGTTCATCTTTTCATGAACCATAAAATGTTAAATAAATACAAACATACACTTATTTTAACTTAGAGGTACTGACACATTTTCTGTTTTGTGTTTTCACAGTTCTCTCTTTTTTCCCCACTATAAACAAGCAGCTCCACACAGGAGATCACCGAGAGATAGAGGGAAGGAAATTAGAAACACCCTCCGACCATCCCGGGTGAAAACATTTGCAACTCCGGAGCAGGAAAATCTCAGTGGAGAGATCAGCAGCAAACGGAAAACACATCCTTTTGTTTTTAAAAACCTGATACCTTTCCAAATGTAATCTTCCTGTCCGTGCACCAGACGGGACACTGTGTTTCCTAAGTGGCTATTCAGATGAACAGAAGGTCTATAGAGCACTACCCCCAACCCTCTCAGCCCTCGTCCCATCTCTCTGGATACCCCACCCACCGTTAACCTTCTGCTCCCACTTCTTCAGCATATCCTCTTGCATTCAAACCTGTCCAAAAACACGTTTGGAATAGTGAGTGTGATAGTAAATAGTTTAAAAAATAGTGTAAATAGTGTCTCCCTGTGAATTAACATGATTAATGTGTGTATCTTAAGAAGACACTGTGCAGATGTGTGTTGTTGTGCATGGATTTACAACAATTAGGAATTAGGATTTGAAACCTCAGGAAGTAGCTTTCGTCCCGCGTGTCAAAGAGAAAAGAATCTAAGCGTGATGCTTCCTGACAAAAGATAGGCTGGATCACCCACATGCCACCACAAACAATAAGCTTGCGGCCTGGCATAACAGCACAGCCAGGCAGCCAGCCATCCCTGTGGCCCTGCATTCCTCTCTTCTTACACTGCTTACAGAAGCTGACAAGCACTGGAGGCCTCCACGGCTGAGGTGGAAATCTGCAAAAATAAACGCTTTAGGTGACATGAAGGCTTTGTTTGTTTCTGCTGGCCTGGCTGTTTGTGTTAGCGCAGTGGGTTAATTGCAACTTTGATCGCTGGGTTTATTGATCCAACAGTGGCCTTAGGAGCGTGGTTGGCCTGGCCAGCCTTGCCTGCTCCCCTGATCTCAAACAATCCCACCTTAACTACCCCAGCATGGTGAGCAACTACAGATGGGTCTGAGGGATGGCCAAGCCAAACTTGAGTTGAAGATGCACAAGGAGAGGGTAGTCATGAGTGGAATTCTAGGTTTTGTCTGAGAAGACTACGGTCAAGGGGGGGTAATATGTTAAGATAGGGGTATATGTTCATCACTTTCCGTGTGACAGCAGCAAACACAACTCCAACATGTTTAAATACCCAGTCGATTGTTTTGTCGTCTGTGTTTCTCCTCGAGGCACACAGCCTTCTCTGAAACAAAGCTTGATTGTGTTTTGTAATAAAAAGCCAAGTGCCAGTGACAAAGTAGATGAACTGATGGATGTCCTTCCATCGTTGGTGGTTTGTGTCATGTTTTTCTCCTTTGTTGAATTTATTAGCGGGTCAGCTGATAGTATGCTATCGTGTAATGCTATTACGTAGCTACACGCCTATCGGCATCTGGCTTACATGCCCCCTACCAAATAGGGCACGATTGGCTTTAGCGAACCAAACCGTACCAAACTGTATTGATTCATACTGGACCGCTTGGTGGAAACGGGGCTTAGGATGTATGACAATGACATCCTTTCAATCATTAATATTTACCACAACTGATTCATCAAGTGTGACCAAATCAAGTAAGCTAGTAGACATAAGTAGTCTGTTAATGGAAACGGCTTCCCTCTGGTCTTTAGATATAGGATGGCTGCATGCTCCAATAATTCAACTAGACTAATCTCACATTCAGACAATGGGGTGAAAAATAATCACAACTTTTTCTCAGAATAATAATTTTTAAAAATCCCTGTCTTGAAATGTTCGCTGCTGTGGATTTTATTTCAAATAACAAAACAGTTCAAGATGTCTAGACCTCTGAGGTTCAAGAGGTTACAGACACCAGAGGACCTTGTGAGGACTTTCCAGCATGACCCAGTGAGAGGGTCAAATAAGTATGTGTCTATGATTGCTGTGAAGTCATTGGTGTATTGATACAGCAGCACATGATGGAACAGCAACCTATGCACATGAACCCTCCTGTCTGCAGGACAGCACGCTCATACAGACAGAGACCTACACAACCAAGCAAAACCAGAGGGTCGAGTGTTTTAGAAGCAGACAATGTTCAGCCTTTCTCTCACTCTCCTCTTTATATTCCCTAAGTGCCTCCGCTGCATCCTCCCTGTAATTTGAGTATTCTAATGTGCTCTCTGCCTCCTGTGTTTTGTCATACTTGTGGATACTTAATAAAAAGGAGTACTTGTTCTTGTTCTGTCATTTTCTTAAACACATTCCTGTTTGCTCCTCCACTCATCAATAGTGAACTTTTTACATAAAACATAAAAAGGAACTGCAAAATCATTTTCTGTGTTTCTAAACATTGACAAGTAACCATGCTGAGGATGAAAAATGACTCTTAGCTTCAACTAGATAAATAAAGATTTGTTTTTGAAGAATGTGAAGAATTTATTGTGGAACATTTTTAAATGTAATGGGGATTGTGTGGGTAATTATGGTACATATGAAGTTAAGTTAGTGTAGTACCTATTTGTTCTGATATAACTGTCTCAAGATTAAACAAATGATCAAATCTCCCAATGTGTAGCTTTAGCCCTAATCATGGCCAGAATTGTGAATTGATTTAAATGTTTCCACTCATAATCATGAATCATGTACTCACCCTCGCACAAACAGCTGAAGTTGCAGTATCTACTGTAAGCGAGCACACAAGGTTTGTAACACGTCTTTTAAGGTGTAAAAGTTGGCCATGTGTAACCACAATACACAAAGAACCACGTTAAGGTGACATACAAATTCATTTCAAATTAAATGGAAGTTTGGGGATCTGACTAACAGGAAAGATGGGGTGTTGGTTGGAGGGCTGATAGGGTGGAGGAAACGGGTCAGAGGATGAAGTGTGCATGCAAAAGACGCTCCAGTCAGGGGTCAGATCCTGTTCATGAAAACCATCTGGCCAGCTCACATCTGAGCCACACCAAGCATACACATGGACACATGATCCTCTGTTCTATCCCTCTGTCACTTTCTTTTTGGATTCATATAAACCTTTTGCCTAATTTTCTCCTTCATATTTGCTTCCATTGTATTTACATCATTTTACCTTTTCTACCCCACTGCTTTTTCTCCTCCCTTTTTTTCCTTTCAAAAATATTCAACTCATTAATTCATGGCAGCTGCAGGGAGCAGTGTTACTTCATTTTTCCATGGCAACGGTCTCTCTGTTTCAGCAGATCCCATTTCAGTTTTGGTAGCAACATGCTACTTTGCCAGCACTGAACAGATCCATGTGTTAAATAGACAGAATTATTGCAGAATTCCTGAAATAGAATGACCATCCTAGTCACTGGGAACTATTATCAGCCAAAGTGAGAACATGGGTGCCCTTGGGGAGAATGGGGCTGGGAGGAGGAGATGACAAACTACAGGGGTACGGTTGAGCAGTGGGAGAGAAAGTTAAGAAGACAATGAGCTGGAGATGAATCACACTGAAGCAGACATGAGTTGTAAAAACATAGATGGGGGGGTTCTGGAGGTGTGGAGAATGAAATGAGAAACACAAATACTTAGACGAAGAGAATAAAGTACAGCTTCAGGCAAGTGGCCACAGTAAGATGTGCCAGGAACCTCTGGTCAGGTCACAACTTAGGCAAGTGCTGCACTGCTTTCAGGTTCTAATGAGCAGTGAATACTAAAACACCACCCACACATATTACAGCATTAAATGACACCATGAGAGTTGGTCATGAAAGTCTGTCCAAACATGGAAACACACAACTATATCTCTCCCACACTGTGCACAAAATGTGTTCTTTTAATGTTCTTAAAGTCAAACATGTTTAACAATCTTGGGCCTGATTGGCTCAGTTTCGATGGCGTGTCCCTGAGACTTTACTAAACCTGTAGCAGTATTTCTATTTTTTGTGGAATTCAAATTGTTTTCTTGATTTTCTTAAATGCTTGTTACATAGCTATAACACATTCAGATTTCAAAGATATAACAATACACCCCAATTTTACACAAAACATAAGAGCAGACTTCAGTACACAGATCTAGTGAGAATAAACTACAGCGGTAGGCCAACAACCACTGACCATATATTATACAGTGCACTTCTTTAATGTTTACATTAAATTACGATAATGTTTTCTGTCATTTCACTGCAGGCTGATAATTGCCTGTCATTCCTTATGAGTTTAATGAAGATGGTCTCATAAACAGAGAGAGAGAGACATACACTGCAGTCAGTCATAATGGAACAATGGCTCAGAACACCTTCTGTGGTTTGGTTAAAGGGACTGATATGAGACTCATCGATTTAGATACATTTTACCCTAAGCATGCCTGATGCAGCACCAAAGACAATCAAAGCTTACTTTTTCAAAACAGTTCAATTAAAAAAAAAAAAAATTGTCCCCGGGGATAGAGCAGTAAATGAACGACAGTGCAGCTATACTAAAAGTTTAACCAAAGATAAAGTGTCAACAAAAAGAATAAAGTGTCAAGATGTAAGTACAAAGTTAAAAGACAAAATAATAAAGTTAGATATAAAAAAGAAGGTATAAGTGGACAGCGGAGTAAAGACATGAACAGACTAATATGCAGTAGTAAACAGAACTATAGTGTAGTAAATAAGAAATAAATGTATGAAATAAAGCTATGTGCAAGTAGGCAGATACTAAATAATAAAGTGATAGTGGTGCATGGCACATAGTAGAACAAGACGAGTTATATAAAAAAGATGATACTGAAAGAATAGAGTGACCGTTGTGCAATGATGGATAAGATATGAGAACTGATATCAAACAGAATGAAGTGCAGTAGTGCATTACTTTGTCTTTAATTGAGATAGAAAGGTATGATATAAAGAGGATTTCATGGCAAATTCTGTAAACAGAAAGAGTTGATGACATGCTTATTCTCGCTGCCATCCGTTTGTCTCAGACAATAACTGAAAGAAACACCTCATCTCCTGTTCCTTGTACTCTCTTTGACCATTATTCTCTAATCAACTGTCGTTAACACACGCCCAGTCTGAATCTTAAGGAAATAATTAATGTTTAACAATCAGATCATGTGGCGCAGTGGTTAGTGTACATGTCCCATATATGAAGGCTGTCGTCCTTAACCTGGCAAAACAGAATTGAATCCATTCTGTGGCTCCTTTCCCGCATGTCAATCCCCACTATCTCTCCCTGGTTTCCTTCTCTATCCACTATCCCATCTCTCCAATAAAGGCCCAAAAAGCCCAAAAATCAATCTTTAAAAAAAGAAGAACGTTTCAGATCATGAGGGCCCACGCCCATTCACTGCTTGTTACGCTTGCAGTCCTCATGACCTCAGCGTCAGACTGGTGCTTACTGTTGCTAAGATACAAAGGTTGGCAGACCACAGTCATTAAACTGCTCCCTATGCTTATTATTTGCTTTTAATCATAGAAATTCAGCAAGAGCATAAAGCAATGTAAAGGAATCATGACCATGCATTAGCAGCAGCTCCAGACTCAGAAACAGAAACTGTTTGCGCGGAAAGAAGATTCAGACAAGTCTCTCCTCCTCCATTGATGCTTACAAGGCTGATATAAGAAGTCTAGCCCATTGAGGGCGTCTAGGATAACGAGAACTGAAAACACTAAGGTGCATCGCTTTTCTATAGAAAACATGCACTGCCTACGCCAAAACCAGGATTAATGGCACAGGAAGTTTTGATGATAACCCCTTTCAAAAAAGTTGTGACAGTAATACATCTACAGTATGTGGAGCAGTTCAAACTGCATTGATGGACGCAGGACCTGACGGTCTATAAGAACAGGACTTACAGTATATAAACCAGGACTAGTCCCTTTTCTGTTTATCTGCCTTAAGTAGCTTCAGCAGCCGTGGAATAATAACTACTTTTCTAACCCTTTGTGCCCCAATCTCATTCCCCCACTTGCTAGTCTTTCTTCTGTAAGAGACGAAGAAAGCGCTCCATCTCAAATTGGGCACATGTGCAGCATAAGTGTGAGCCATTAGGTATTCTGTTTACACCACACTAAAATAAATAGAGTGGTTTCAGTTTTTGGATATCCAAAGCCTGGGGTACCAGCTGTCAGGTCCTTCGGTTTGGTCGGCTTCCACTCCCATGTCAACAGGACAAACTCTTTCCTAATTACTGCTACAGTACATGGTGTGGTCCCAGTCGAACAGCCGAAGGGGACAGAGGAAAGTGGAGGCAATGACGGGCAGAGCAAACTATTAGAGGGTTGAGTTAACTTTTGTGGAAGTACTGTAAACAGCTCACTGGGACCTGGAGTCTGAAGCATTATTTCAATTCACATGCGTCATGCTCTCTTAAATGTTTGACAGACATAGGTTTGCGTGTCCTAGCAATAAGAATTTAGCTGAACTGAGAATGGTTGCTTGTTGGACTGGACTTGTGCAGCATTGGTCATTGTTTTTTGTGAACAAAGAAAGCCAAACTCAAATAAGACTGATTTTCATTGCTTCAACTTTTACTTTGAAACCCTGTGAGCTGTGATGTTAATGCTGTGAATTAACCTTCCCAAGAAAGAATAATACAAACCCGTTTGTAAAGTTTGAATATGGTGATGTTTACAGTGGCAACCTAAAAATGATGGTATGTAAGTAACACAAATACAACATCAAGGGTTTTGGTAAATGTGATTCTGTGACTTAATAATGATATTTACACGCTGTCAGCTAGAAGTGATTAAATAACCCAACCCCTACAATACAAAGAGGAGTGTGGCTCCGTCATTAATGTCCTATATGAGCACTGTTTGCATAGACACACACATGTGCACACACCATTACGTTTTCCTGTACAGAGAGGACCCCTTTCAGAGAGTTGTCAGCACTGCCTGATGTACTTCAGATGTGGCTAGTCGGTATGTGGGCTCTACTTACAGTTAGCAGTTACACAATGGGAACACTTACGCACAACTATGCAGTTGGGTATTTAAACAGAGACAAGGACACCCTGCAAGCCAGCCAGTCAACCAGAAAATTAAGCCTGCCACAAGAGGACATAAAACACTAGTCATGTATCAGACGTCCTTGGAAGCCATATGACCACAACCACAGAGACAGCTAAGCAGAGCTAACTTAAACTTAGTGCTCTAGAGAAACAGAAGAATGAGGACAGGGAGTGGGGCTTGTGGCCTTTTCAGGTCGGTCTATCTATCTATCTGTCTATCTATCTATCTCATTTGAAAGAATTCAAATTTAGTGTGAATTTAGAAAAAAAACAAAATACAGAGAAATATTGCAACACATTTTGTTTTCAACAACATGAGAGGACTACTTTACAAAACCTTCCACTTTACAACTGTAACTGATAATTTGATAGTAGATAGTATGTTACCTGTAGAGTGAGACGTTTCACAGCATCCCAAGCATGGGCAATGAGCTCCTTCATTCTCTCCTCTGAGGCTGTCCATGCCTCTGCTGCTGTCGTATCAGGCATCACCTTCATTGGGATGGACAGGGGACGAGATTCTGGGGGGAGACACATTATTCAGACAAAAAGATTTGCTAGACAAATTGTTCTGAAGCACATATTGAACTTCCCTCGGGATCAATAAAGTATCGATCTATCTATCTATCTATCTATCTATCTATCTATCTATCTATCTATCTATCTATCTATCTATCTATCTATCTATCTATCTATCTATCTATCTATCTATCTATCTATCACTCTACAGTAACATGAGTATTATGTTATATTTAATTAAAAATCAAATGTATATAATGTAAATTTACTATATTGTGTTTACTAATCATTCACGTCTTTATAATGTGTTGTTATTTTGATTTGCTGTACAGTGATATGTTATATGGAGTTTAAGTGGCTCATCATTCAGGAAGCATCATGTTGCCCATGTGGCATCTTATCAAAACTACAAACAGAACAAGAACAATGAGAACTAGAAAAAACCATGTACAAAGACACACAGGTCCCAGACATGAGATGTCCTTGTGGTCCTGCTCTGGTCTATAGAAGGGCACATCTGTTCTGAAACTCATGGTCACAGGCAAGCACCGTAATTACACAGCAAAAGCCTTCTTTATTAGTATCTTAGCCAACTACATGAACCTAAAGGTCAAAACGGACTGTTCAATATTGAAAGACGGTTCTTACGAGAAAAGAATACAGACAGTAAAGGGAGGGGGTACTGGATATAAGAGCAATATGCTGAAGCAGGAACAGAGGGACTGACACAGAGGTACATACTGTAGACAGAGCACACACTTTACCAGGTTAGCCTGAGGTCTGTGCATGGTAAAGCCATCAAGACGTCAGAGGTGAGGGAAAGGGGGTTTCTCTAAAGACATATTAAGACATATTCCATGATTTAAAGGTCTGTCTTGCTCAGCACTTCTATCCCACTGTTGTCATGAAACAACGGTGATGTCACAGCACCACTGTGCCTCCTCAGACGCTGTGCTCCCAAATATCACTTAAACAAGCACATGGGTTGGTATGGCAACAAAGTGTTCTGCTGAGGCAATCAACCAAGAGGATGGCTTGTTACCTTTAGTTGTGGCTGCTATGGTAACTTGCCAAAAATGTGGGTCAAAATGTTTTGTCTGCGTGTAAGCTACTCAGGTCAAAGGTGAGATGTTTTATGTGTGCGTGTCTCTAACTGTTTGTTAATGGAATACATCATTTGAACGGGAAACATCATTGTTTCTGGATTCCCATTGTATTTTCTCACTTTCAGCAGTCTGGTAGAACTTGCTTTAGAGACAAAATAATAAACACAAGTGGGTGTGTAGTATGTTGCAAGCAATGTCAACACAAATAGCTCAGTGTTATATATTTTCTATAAAACATGCAGTATACATTTTGGCTCATATGTCGGTACATGTCGGTTTTATTTCCAAGACCTTGTACTACTTCATCTGTCAAGTTTCAAAACCACCTTACCACTTTTGGTCACATTCTATAGAAATCCATCAATCTTTATGAGGTTATTACTTTTTGCTCAGCCACAAAGGTTTACCACCTTCGGCTGCAAATTTAATCAAAAACCTGGTTATTGTCCTTATTCTGTGGACCGTATGGCTAACCTTCACCTGAAAAAGACCACGGAGGGGATGATAGATCAACCACTTCTTCAAGACATTTTGGCTTTGGGGGTAGGCCAGGCTGTTAAAAGTCCTGCCCCAGAGAGAATCTGCTAGGCCAATCAAAAAATGTGCTGTAATACAGTATAGGCTATAACAATGCAAGGCCAGTCTGGGAGCAGTTCTTCCCTGTGATTTAAAAACTGTTCCAGGACACTGTTCGTGACTCCAGGGGTTGCTAATTGGTATGCAACTCCCATATATTGTTTAAATGATTTGCTGCACTTCATCTCTCCAGCAAGGGTATTGAGGGAAAACGAGAGGCAGGTAGGGATAGAGAATCGGATACAGAGAGAATGCGTGAGATCTAAATGGCTGTGGAGTAACATGACAATAGTGCCTAAATCTCTAAAACCTGCTCAGGCCTAACGAGTCCTGAGAGTCCTATCAAAGCGGGGTTATTCTCCTTGTCTCGTGCCATTTCAGCCATGTCCTCATTTTCGCCTTTTGTTAGGCTATTAGGCTAATATCTTATGGGCCATACTTTGGCCATAAAGAACTCCCCTGCCCTGTTTCGTTCACCCTCTCTCCAACGACTGCCTCTTGACCTACTCTTTTCGTTTTCAGCTGTTGTTTGAAGCTGCCAGTCCAGTCCCCAATAAACAATACAGTGTTATGAAGGAGATGATTCATCGTTTTTAACAACTCAATCACATCTCTTAGCAAGAGGGGTCAACACATTTATACCAGAGCAGCAACCAAACGTTTAAAGCCACCACTGAAAATGCACAAAACATCAATAATGCAGCAGAAAACAAAGTGTGTGAGAGTTTGTCCTGTCATTTGATATGAGTTGGAGATGTTCAGAGCCACCTGTATAGCCCTCATATACTGTAATATATTACATACCTACCCTTGCCAATATCTCCTGCTTCAAGTACTTGAATCCAAATATTTGGTTTTCAATCCAGTTTTAATCATTGATGTTTTGAATCCTATCTTTTGATGAATTGGGGTTGGTCATACAAGTTAACCCAAACCTCTCAAGCACAAACTTATGCCCAACCAGCCATCTGAAACAATTACCGGTACATGAAAATGTTAACTAAATACAAACATGGATGAAATTCACACACACACAAACACAGTACAACTGCAAGCAAAAATAGTTAATTATATCTGTCTAGGAGCATTGCGGGAGGGATGCAGGCAAGAGACTTAATTGGAAGACATACTGTAACTGATAGCAAAGGATACTTTGAACAGCCAGTCTGGTTGTTTTAGCACTAAATACAGTACATGATACTGACCAGGTAAAATATTTTGATCAACGTTTTTTTCTAACATTCTGTCCACATTATTTCTCTCCTTTCTCTTTCTTTCAACATTATTAGTTGGGTAAGAAATACTGTGTAAATGTCAATTCAAGGCATAGAGACTTTCATAGCTTAAACAAGAAAAAAAATTTAATCACACATTTCTCATCACAAAAGTCTTCACTTTTATTATTGTGATGATCATCATCTTCAGAGCTCAGCATGATCCTACACAACTTTGTTATCCAATCTACACAATATTCAGTTGAAATACTTTCAAAAAAAAAAAAAAAAAGACGGAGAGGATGGAGTCAGCCAGCTAGACTATGAAATAACAAATAAAGAATGAAAATAAATTATGCGTCCTGAGTGTGACACCAAGTCTCTTTGAAATGTCCCCAGTGAGATCATCACAGCTCAGTTTCAATTTCCCTCCCGTTTCTCTGCCATCTGAACTTAACCCTCTCTAACTCTCACACTAATCCAGGCAATGTCAGGTGAACCACGAGTCAGCCTGAGCTTTTCACTGAACTTTGTTCACTTCAACTTCAAAATCCAAAGCCAAGATCCACAGGCCAAATGCCCTTATCACTCATAAACACAGAAAAAGGACACATGAGGACAAACCTATTCTCCCTGGACTGGTCTGTCCTGGGAGTCAGGTCTGACAGAGCTCATCAATGTGCAAAGACCAGAGACTTTCACATCTAGTAAGGAGAGTAGACTGTTCAACAATTCATCACAGGAGGGCCTCCGATTTTATTGTTCCTCAATTCTTTTGTTTTCTTTTCCCAGTCCAACCATCATTACCTTGATAAATTATTGGCTTTACCAGAAAAATTAAACTACATAAATAACTCCGCAATGAAAACATTATCCCTCTAAAAAGCGCACAGCAGCCAATAAAAACCTGTCTGACTTCCATCAAGCTACTTGGCTTTGGTTTAAAGTTATGTATTACTGAGTAGTTCTGCCTGAAGTCTTTTCATCAGTGCTTTCTCTCAAATATATATATGTGTATCTGGATGTATATTGCTTTTTCTCTGCAATTTATTTTTCCCAAATATATTGAATTGTGTCTTTCCAGAAATTCTGCCTGTCATCCATGAAACTTGGACTTTCTTTCCTGTTCTCTGCCTCGGTTTTTTTCCTTCTCTTTTTGCTGATGTGATACGGTTGAGATCACAGAAAACCAATCAGCAGGAATAGTTTTTGTGAGGCCCACAGCCCTGACCCCCATTAGATTTTGTTTTCTACCTTGTAGATTTACAGTCGGCAGTTTACAAATGTTAAAATGTTGCTTCCACATGTTCTTTTTTCCTTGTCCTCCTAGAGAAAAAAATATAGTTTTAAATCCCATCATCAGACTAGATCAGGCATTTAGAAACTAAACAACGTCTTTAAAATCCTGAAGCAGAACAGCAAGAACGTATGTTAGATTTCTCAGCAAAGGATTCATATTCTCAGAGAGCCAAAGGCTAATTTAAAGGTGAAAAGAAAAGCCCAGGAGATCGCTACTCAGGAATACATCTGAAAACAATGAGAAGCTCAGGGTAAGGCAGGTTCTTGAACGGAAACATGGTACGGCTGCCAGTAAGAACATCAGGGACACATACGAATAGAAAATACTTAAAGGCTAGATATATGAGAACTATTATGTCGTATCATTATGTGGGCAGACAGAAATCTTTGTCAAAATGAGGAAAGACAACCTTCACAAGCTTGTAGTGTGACTACAGTACAAGCTTGTGAAGGTTGTTTTTCCTCTGTAGTCACACAGTCTTTTCTGTGAAGAATAATTACATGTTAAAAACTGTTTTTTCAATGGTGATACTAAGCCAAATTCAAACAAACCTGTGACTTGAGTTAAATTAAAGGAAGTTAAAAGCAGCTATCTGCAGAGTATGTGCTCATGCCTACACATTGGGAAGCCCCCCTTGTTATTAAACTGTGTCTAGCTTGAATTTGTTAATAAAACCAGTCCTGTTACATCTTAAATTCAATGCATGTATTCAAATTATTAATGGGCAGCAAAGACATCAAGCAAGAGCATTTTTTAGGACGCTTTGAAGAACTAAAACCTCTGAGAATAATTATCTATCAGTGGGTAAGGATTATACTCTAACTCCTTTGTGTTTTGAGTGGAACTCAAAAGCTCCTGGGACTTGGTTGAAACACCACTCTACCGTGGTTACAGTTTTCTTAAGGAACCTGAAGTAAAAGCAGTATATAGGCAGTAACAACTTGATGTTCAATGACTCCAAGAAGTTGTAATTTGAGGATCAATGCTGTACTTGTCATATCATTATATAGCTGTTAATGATCATCTCAAAGTTGCTTAACTCCATCATATCGCTTAAAGACAGGGTTGGTAATTTTCTCCACATTCTGGTTGAAACTGTCTTAAGGTTGTGACAGAAAATAATTAATGTGCCCTAACCCTAACCCTGAAAAAGGAACAAAGAAAATCTGTAGCAGTTGTGAACCTGTAAAAACTTTGACCAATGTCTGCACTAGTTTCAAGTTTTATGAACTTGAAACATGCCTCCCTGTCTCCCTGCTCATTCTCTATCCCATGCATGTAAGTGAAGGATGAGACTTTTGAGTGGGGAGGGGGGTGGGTGAAGATGGAGCAATGAGGGAATGCTACTTACTAAATCATGCTAGTTTTCGAAAATTACCAACCCTGCATTTAATCTAGTTTTGGCTGTGTTGTAATTTAAAAATCCTAAGCAATTACAAAGTGAAAAAGAGCAGAGCACTGGGCTAAAGGAAACTCTTCCCACAGAGAAACAAAAGAGTTACAGAGCAATATGGAGGACCGGCCTTAGAGATAAACAGCTGAGGAGTTGAAAGCAATTAGCATTGATGGCCAGTGTACTCTCTTCAGCAGAGTGTTGCAGACAAGCTGCAGCCTGGTTTAACTTGTATACTGTGTCGGAACCAAAGGGACTGTTTACTGATGACTCTTTCTCAGAGAATATACTGTTGACATGTGAGTAAGCAAAGATGCTCGGGTATATGGAAAAGCCATTAGTTCAGTTTGGACAAAACAGATGGGCAAAAGTAACACCAGGAGGACAGACGTTGTGACCTTTCAGTTGTTAGTTTTTCAGGCAAAGGAAGAACTGTAATGGACTTTTCTGGACTCAAAGAAGACATTTTCAACACAACACTTGATGTAGGGTAAAATCATACACATGCAACGGTTTATTGTTTCTTTAAACTAGTTCAGTGAAATGAAAGTAGCCATGTCTTTCCATTGGATCACACAAATAACATCTACAGGGAAGCATGAGAAAGAAGGAGCAAGCTATTAAGATCATAAATATATCATAGGAATATTAAATAAAAAACACTTCTTCAGTCAGACTCTGTATTGTGTCATGGACAGCTCCTTAACCGAGAGCCTGCTCCAGCTCTCTCCCACCCCCACCCCCCAGGTGGAAGTATAAGGGTACATATGAATGCTGTATTGTATATGTGTGTGCACTTGATGTTTCAGGTGTTCCTCGGTCCACTTAACCCCTAACATTAATAAAAAAACACATTATAAGGGGTTCTTTTCTGTGCATTTGTACACTTGTATTAATATGTACTTAACATTTTTATAAGATTATAAATAGTGTTGTTGGGCTTACTGTATGTTTCTGACACTTAAGTGAAAAGTGTATCCATGACAATATCTGAAAAACAATATTTTCTCCCTTTCCCTGTCCGAACTTCTCTGTTCCAAGGAATGTGTCAATTTGTGTCCAGTGGATACAATGTTTCAACCCAGAGATGATAGTATCCATTTAGAGAAGTCTGGATGGCATCCAAGAACAGATGAATACTACATGATCTTGTGAGTGTGTCTGGTGTGTCTGGTGGAGGCAAGCACGTGTTTGTACATGTATAAAAACTGCCTACTGTATGTACAAGCCTGTGTGTTTTTTTCTGTGAGGTAATATTTATTCTGTGGATTTGTGAGAGCATGTGTAGTTAATATGATTGTTCCGCACACGGGGGTCTGAGAAAGCGGAAAACTGGCATCGAGGAAAGCGCCAGACAGCCAAGCCACTCATCTATTCTGGGCATCCAGAGCCCGCAATATTACTACACAAGCAGGGAAACAGGGGAGGACATGCCTGGATATTTGGTGTTCTCCTAGAATGGGTTCATTTGGGTGTCAGCAAGCTGTAGGGTGTTATGTAACAACATAGTAACACAGACTTTCTGCATAGAAACAAGGTTACATACAGTAAATTGTTGTTTGTCCAATTCTGAATGACCATATCCTTGAACAAAGGAATGGCAGGCATTACAAATGCCAAGAGAGACATTCATGTCAATGCAGTTTTTATCTGCACATCAATCTTAATATAGAACACATCTGAAAACCAAGACTGACAGAAGAACTTGAACACAACAGCCAAACCAGTAGTCATCAATGAATGAGGATGGAGTAAGAATATCAGTAGTGTACCTTTGGCAAACCTACCTGTAACTGTCTTAGTTTTGACTGGGCTGCTGGCATAGTCTGATGCCTGATTGGAGGGCTGTCTGGCCAGTGGTGTGCTCCCTATCGACATCTCGTCCTCTCTCCTCTTGGCCAGAGGAACTGTACCTGGAGTCTGCAATGACAGCACACCATGACTGGAACACAAGCCAATGGGAAAGGAAATATTTTGTGTAACTGTATCCTAAATACTTTTCCATGGAACATGTAGTAATTCAATCAGTGTGCATGCTATATAACTATGTTCAGTATATAGCATTCCATGGCTTTTAGATCAGGATTGCTTAAATGAGTCTAAGCAGACATAACACTTTATTGCAAGTTGTAATACATCAAGGGAGGCTGAGAGACAAATAGAAAGGAACATTTAATGAAACTCAATAGATACAGTAAGAATTCATGATAAATTGAGGCATTGCAGAAGTGTGTGTATCTACGTCTTTATAGATAATATAACTGAGATTAAGGTTTTTTAATTGCTCTTTTGTAAAGTGTGTTGAGATGACATTTGTTTAGAATTAGTGCTATACAATTAAAGATTAGGTTATTTATAATTGATTTTTATACCAGAGGTTACTTTCAGCCATTCACACAACATTTCACACAATGATGTTAGAGGCTATATAATCTCCAGTCCCCCCACCACCAATTTGACGTTGTTTATTGAGCGCCTCAGGTCTTATCAAATTCCTGCAATCCTGACCCCGCGACTCACTGTCCCTTCCTCTGTCCTTCACAGGCTGTTGTCTGACCTTCAGCTGAAACCTCCTCTTAACTCGCCAGGCCTTCAGAAGTGGCCCTGAAAAGCAGCTGAGGCAGATGGCCGTGCAGAAACAAAAGCAAAAACACGCACTGCCACACATTTACTGCAGTACGTCCAAACACACAGGAGCCAGTGTTGTGTATACTTCACACTGGCTGCAGTTCAAATCTTCACATCTGTTCAGCCCTGTTCACTAACTGCCTCCAGAGTAAGGGGATGGTGCAATTAACTCCATCTCTCTTTGTCTGTCAAACACATGCATGCTGACGGTCTTTCCAAACTGCAGCAGGCATGAAACAGAGCAACTTTGAGAAAAATGCATGTAAATATATATACAGAAAATGTGATACTTTCACATACTCTACTATATTTATGTGCTTTTATGGGGTGAACCTGGGCTATATCCAAGGCAATCAGATTAAGCATGTGTGTGTGTGTGTGTGTGTGTGTGTGTGTGTGTGTGTGAGTGTGTGTGTGTGTGTGTGTGTGTGTGTGTGTGTGTGTGTGTGAGAGAGAGAGAGGGCACAAAGCATTCAATGTCCATAACCATCACCATGATCCCTGTCAAATAAATAGAGAGAGACTGGATGGAAGACAGACAGAAAAGCACATGGAAAAAGGTAGCAGAGAAAAAGAAGGAAGAAGGGAGGAAAAGGGGGAGGAGGTGGGTACAGTTAAATTTCCCCAAGGCAGCTTGGAATGACTTAATCAATAGAAAATGTTACAGGTACATATTTAAAATATGTAGGTTAACCTTGTAGCGCATCACAAGTGTAACTTCTTTAATTGATGACATAAAGTGCCAGGAAGAAAAGGACCATTTAAAAATGTGACCGAGGATTGGGTACCTGTTGTTGCCTACTGCTTCCTCTGTGAGGTTGGTACAACATCCATGTACAGAAGACAGGGTCGACGTTTACAGCAATGCCTTGAACACTGAGCAGCAGGACTGCACCTGATCAATGAAACAAACAAAAAGCAACAAATTGAAGATTGAAGTTCTCAACACTGAAGAAAAAAATAGGATTGATGGATTAGTCATTTACATAAAGAAATTGAAAAAGTATAAGTTAAAGACAGGTTGTGGATTTTTCTTGGCTTAAAAATCCAAATAACCATTTATAAAACACATGGCAACTTTTCATTCACACTCAGAATCAACATCAGGATTATTCGACCCGATGTTTTGGTGCAAAAACAAATTAGAAAAGAAACAAAGCAAACATACAACAATTAGTTTGACAATACAATACTTCAATGATTAATACAAGTAAACATAATCCAGATCAAAAGATGCAGAACTTGACTTCAGTAAAATCTATCTTAACTCAAAGAAAAACTGGCTTGAGGGTGTTTGCCGGAATTAGTGAAGTATTCTAGTGACCTGTTAGTTATTGGGCCTGTTGGAATGCAGAAAAGAGCATATTGTCTATAACACTGTTCAAAGTGGTGCAGTACTATGCCAAGAATAACATTTTCTTTTGATAAATTTCACTGAAACTCAAGACTTTCTCTGGATTTTGGTTAACTCTTAAATAATAATCTTTACCAGCAATAAGTGGGTCCTGAGGTAATGCATCGGAATCCTATCAATAATGATTCCCATGCTGGCAGGATTAGCACAGGGTCTCTGGCTTGCGCTGGAATGCCCCAGCATGATGATAGGAGGATGTGTCAGCTCTAGGACTTAGCAGTTTAACGGAACTTTAAGCAGGAGCCCTTGAGGTTGTGCAAAGTTCCCCCATAACAAAGCCTGATTGCTTGTTGCTTTGCCTCAAATGTTGGTGTTTTGAAAGCCTGAATAGAGCGCAGTGGAAAACCTTCCCTTGACACACATATGCACACACATCAGATCTACATTCTCACAGACACACACAATTTATTTCATATTAGCTCTTTAGTCTGGCGATAATAACTCCCTCATCCATTATTCATTGTAAACAATGCAAATAAAACAGCATTCATTTGCTGCACTCTAAGAGCTGACTGCTGGCCTGTGTACATGCAAAGTGAATTATTGCAGGCATGAACAAGGAATAAGAAATGTGTGTTAATCATTACAATAGAATATGTGTTTGCTGTGTATTTATGTGTAATGTTTGTTGTCTATGGTGTATGCTTATCTCCAGTATATTACAGTGAATGAACTGTATTCTACTTAACTGAGTTATGGTTATAACTACCATAGAGTGCTTTCTGTGCAAAGAGCAAACTGACGACATTTCTTTCTCTGCTCAAGGATCTATCTTTCTACTTATTTTTTTATTAACAAACTCGTTTACTTTGTGTCTCTTATCTTATTTCCCCATCCATCTTTAACACTGCACCCACTATGTCTCACTTCCAACAAACTTAGAGCCAGTTGCTCTCTGAATTGGTAGCCTGTTGCACCAGCTATGTGCATGTATACGTTATATTTTAAGTAAAGTGCAAAGTCCACACTAAACGCTACGTGGAAACTAGTTGGTTTTGTTATCAGTGTTGGTTTTTCTAAATACCGTGTTTGTTACAGCCTTGCCTCTTGTGCTTAATTGTGTCTCAACAGACTAGCATTAGAAAATAACATCTGTTAACTGCTTTAGATTCACAATTACAGACGAAAACATGTGTCAAACATGACAGCAATATGATAAGGTTATAACTAGAGCCTGCATCCTTGATCTACGGCGATTGTAAACTAACAACAGTGACATTGAGTGGTGGAATCTTCAAATAAAACTTTTGGTAATGTTACTTCTCCACCATTGGTCGGTTGAAATTAGTTCTGCTTAAAAATCAAAGTGTAAAAATCAAAGTCATAATACGTTTCTGAGAGACAGAGAGCGCACTGCAGACAGACAGCCAGTAAAACCCTCCTTTAGAAGATCCATTGTTATCGTGTATCTTTTAGTCTTATAACAGAGAAATTAATGCACTTACAAATATATAGAAAAACAAACTTTTTCAATGAGAGCAACTCCACTGTGGCCTTTGGCACAGACTTGATGTGAATAAAAGCTCAAAAGGCACAAATATGTTATAATTTGAAGAAAAGTCACAGTTTACAAAGTTGTCCATGTTGTTGTGAAAAAAGCCAGTGCAGAAGTTCTTTTATTATTACTATTATTTTATTGCCTTGAGTGTATCTGTAGCGTTTTAAGCACTGTGCCAGCAGCTGCCGTTTTGTTGTGGCTGCGTGTCATGTCTGCAATGTCAGTCATGACCATTTGGATGCATTACATCAACACTCGAAAGGTCCTCTTTCTGAAACAAACAGGCCAAACTGTCTATTAAATGTCTTTCCAACTGTAGTTTGACAGTGGCACAGAAACACAATATGTGCTAACCTTGGCTTTGATGCTTTGAAGAGCAAGTCTTCACCATTCACACTGTTTTCTTGTTTCATCACTGTGTTGATATTACTGCAGAAGAGTGACACGTCCTTTGAAGCGCGCAGCACCATGGAAAGGCCATAGCATGCTTAGAAGGTGACCTCGGCAGCAGGCTAACTGTTGTTTTTCTCAGCTCTAACAGGGTGGCATATGGGTAATTACAGAAAGTGATGACAATGATAACAGGGCTAGTTTTCTTTCTTCCTAAATGATTCCTCAAGAAAACAGCTCAGTGGCCAATAGACTCTAAAGACACACAACCACAGAATGTTCGGTCAGGCAGCTTCAGAAACACACTTACCTTGACACCCACAGTGGACCTATTAAAGTCAAAGATGTTTTTTTTCTTTTTAAGACCAGTAGGGTTACAACAGAGAATGGGGCTGCTGGTGTTGTTTTACAGCTGTCTGACATCAGGCTGCGCACAGCTCTTAGGCATCAGTAGAGCGAGAAAAGGCATATAATCATTACGCCCTGAAACGGTTCTATGATTTTCTTTCTGGGCTCACAGCCACAGTGATCTTACATTCACACAGCTTTCTGTCTTCAAATCAAATCAAATTCAATGAAGTTAAGTGTTCCATGCATTGACATAATCTACTCAAAATCTACTTTTGTCCAGTCACTACGAATATTAAATGTAATAAAATGGGAGCAGTTAGGTCAGTACAAGTTTAGAATCAAGTCCAAAATTGGAACCAAAATCCCTGATTGGGGTTAAAGAGGGCACAACCTCGCAAATAAATGACCATGACCCCACCATCAGAGTTAAAGACAGGCTAAAAGGGGTAGTCGGCGCTCACCACCCGCCCCCAAAGGAAAACAGAGAGGGGACGAGTCATGTTCAAGCTCGCTAATCGTGCCCTCAGAATCATTTCATTGTTGGACCCAAGGCAGCGCTGGGACCCTCTGTCCAGCTTCTACAACAGAAAATAAATAAATATAGCCCAGCTCGTGTCAGCCAGATGACTTCTGACAGGTTTGGTTAATTTCGAAGCCAAGTAGCAAAACAAAACATTACGCCAGTGCGCAGGGCCTACGCTGCCTTTAATTGCTTTTCCGATGAGCTCATGACTTGAAGGTGTCCTGGAGCAAGTTGTGCAGCTCAACAGGTGTTCTAGTAGTGTGTGTTTCGCTGAGTCTGTGAGCATGGTTTTTTTTTTTTGTGTGTGTGAGTAAGAGAAGACAGAAAGAAGGGAAAAGACAAAGAGACAGAGAGAGAGAGAGAGAGAGAGAGAGAGAGCGAGAGAGAGAGCGAGAGAGAGAGAGAGAGAGAGAGAGAGAGAGAGAGAGAGAGAGAGAGAGAGAGAGAGAGAGAGAGAGAGAGAGGGAAAGAGCTGGAACTGTTGACACACCAAAAAGGGACTCAGCTGTGTGTGGGTGGGTTCAGGGAGCAGTGTGCACAGTATATGTTGTGTGTGAGTATTTATGATGGTAAATTGTCTTGAGCTTGTATAGTGCTCGTCTAGTCTTCTGACTTCTCATACCTACCCATTCACGCACTGATGGCATAGGCTGCTTTGTAAGGTGTCCATAAATACACCAGCTTATCCCATACATACACATTCATATGTTGCCAACCAAACAGCGGGAGCAACCTGGGGTAAAGTGTCTTGTCGAAGGACACGTTGGACATGACGTGTCGATGTGCTGCAGGAGCTGGGGGAATGAAACCACAACCATCTGTTGAAAGACAACTGACTCTACCACTGAGCCACAGCCGTCCCTATAGAGGTGCACGACAGCTACACACATACTGACTCCTGAAGCCACATCCTGTTTGTAACATCCACTCACAAAATCCCATCACATTCAGGCACCATTAAACAGTGCTGTTGTTCCCCTGCTGTGCTGTGACCCAGCAGCCAAGGGGCAACGCCTCTCAGCGTAGGGTAGCCCAGGGGTTCAGGAAGGACACAGGCAGGGTGAATGGAAATAGATCCTGGTCCACGGAAAGCCTGCTCTCACTCAGAGCCTCTGTAATTCTCTGCACTTGATGCGGATGTACACTAAATAAAAATCTAAACGCATTACTTTTTTTTGTTGTTTTGCCCTAATCTTTCATGAGTTAAAATGAGGATGGATGGATGGATGGATTTCTGAGTCGTGCAAGAATTTGTGGAGTCGGGCCGAATTTCGTCAGTCGTGTAGGAGGCAACGAGCACGGATAAACCCTTCCCGACCGGCAATCTGCTGGTCACAGGAAAATCAAACCTGTTTGATATTTTGGTCGCCCCTCATGAGGGGATCGCACGGTTGGAGCTGAGCTACAAGCCAATTCACCTGAGATCAGTGGGTTTTCCCTCTCAATACGCATGTGTGAAAGATCAAAATCAAAGAGAAAGACAGGGTTTGATAAAACCAGAAGAACAAACAAACTTGCGTGTTTTGAAAGGGTAAAATGTGTGTTTTTGTAAATGGAGCCTGGTGGACTTCAAGGGAGTGACAAAGGACTCACTTGTTAAAAAATATTCACTATTTCATAAAATAATTCACTATTACAGCTGTTACCCCTCTGTCTGTCCACTTTCTCCTGCACATTTCTCTGATATGTCCACAGAAATACATCTTTCAGTGTCTCCCACCTCAAATCACACCTAACAAAAATGCTTGAAGACAAAACTTAATGTGAACTGGTCCATGTCAGCAAGATAGCAAGCCTTCTTAATGAGAAATAAAACAGACTGGGTTCTGATTGCATTAATGTATCATTACAGTATCCATCATGTACATACAGTGCACTGTGTGAACTCTTAATGAGCCCCGGTGTAATTTAAGAGGGACAGGAGAGACACTTCTGAGCTCATTAAAATAAACAGACTTCTGCTTCTGCTCCTGCTTTCCCACAGAGTCTTTTGCACAGTTACCTTGAACACTTCTTATCACTGCTATCATTCAGATGGCTCATGGGCTTTCTCTACAGTTCAAGCGGAGTTCCCTCAGTTTGTCATGAGGAAAGGGAGGCAGGAAATTTTACAGCTGTCATTAGCTGGGGGTCCTTTCAAGTATTTTTTATAGAATAACAATCTAACAAAAAAAAGTCCATCACAAATGGCAAGATTTGAATTAAACTTAATGTGGCAAGACTTTGACTAATGGTAAAGTAAGAATATTCATAAAAAGTTATGAATTGAAAAAGCAAAAAGTACTGTATTGTTCATTTGATACTTCACTCTTTGCCAAGAAGGCGATACTGTCAATACCACTGTCTTTTTCTTTGTAGGTTACTTTGTGGACCAGTGACGTATTTATTGTGAATTTCCAAAAAAGATCCAAGGAGAATTCACCCAAAAGCGAGTTGCAAAGGTCATAAAATGTTGTTTTGGTTTTATCCTCAAATTTTTTTTACATGATATAAACATCAATTCATTGATCGACAGAAAAACCCCCCCAAAAAAACATAAGTTAAAATCTGTTTACAAGGGATGTGCAGTGTTTGCATGACAAACAAAATATTATTTATTAAGGTTCACTATGCAACCTTTTCATTTTTGTCATTGCAAAATAAATCGGAACTATATGGCCCTGTATTAGACAGAGCATGTCGGGTGAACTGAGACTACTTCACCTCGATTTTCTCCACTTTTTTACAGAATCTCCATTCCCTTAATCACATATGTTGTTCTATTTAACCTGTGACAGTTTAAAGTCACTTTGCTAATGAGATCACTTTGGAAGTTGGACTGAAGAATTTGACTTCTGACTGCACTGCAATATGTAGTAGAGTCTATTAATGTATTGTATCATCTCGTAGTCATCAATTCTACTGCTCTGAGTATCTTTATCAGGCTGTTCAGTCTACAGGTTAAGTTACGTCAATTATTAATAGCTAATGTCACCTAGAATCTTCTTCATTGATTTATGTTTGACATTCTCTGCTGGTCCCTCTCAGTTCACGATCCACAACCCAACTCATCCTTTTTGCTTGCCATAGTAGATTGAAGATTACCTCTCTTAAAGACATAGCCTTAAGTGGTTGCACATTTGACCCATTTTGCAATTTAGTATAATGGTTTCAGGATGACCTATTTTAGCTGCAATACAGGAAAGAAGGGATATAATGTAAGACGAAACATGAGTTTTGATAGGCTGTTTTCCTTGTACTAGAAGGGGTTCACAGCTGTGTCACCAATACAAGAATTTGCTCAAAGAGAGAACTATAACATGTTCCTCATTAGAAGCCATTTAAGCAAGAACAGGATTCATAAAGGCATTTTCTAAAATAAGGACATTGCTGACGTCATATAATGGACCTTATTTAGGTTTAAAAGATAAACAGGAAAAGTGAAAGCTATCTTACTGATGTAACATTAAAATCAAAACCTGGCTTGAGACTAGATGGATAAGAATGAACGCTCACTAAGGACCTTTGATTTTTTATGTCATGACGCTTCAGGGAAGGCTTCTTTTGAGTCTGGTCTGTAATTAGTCACTGTTGAATGAAGCCACGGTTTAAAAGCTCCTCAATGACAGAAGAGTAAAGGCATAGACTGCCTTGTTTTAGAAAGCTGATGTTTATGTCTGCACACATTTGAATGAGGACAAGGTCCTTCACCCATAAGAGCTGCATTTAATGCCTGCTATGCGCACAAACAAAGACTATTCGGGCCACCTTCAACACAGGATTCTAAAACGACAATCAGTTGCCCGACCGTAACAAATTATGGTACAAAAGCCAAGTTGTGTCCCCTTCTCTTGACACACCCAAATATTTCCTCAAGCTTTTTGCAGACCAAGAGGACAGATAAAGAGGACAGTGAGATGAGGTCGATATGAGACATAGATAAAGAACATGGGAGTGGAAGAGATCAGGAAGGGATAGATTAGCAAGAGAGGGGAGGCAAGAGATATATGGGAATTGGGAGGAAACGTAGAAGAGAGAGAACGAGGGAGGAAGGACAAGTCTTTTAAGGTAGGAAAGCAACAGCAGCAACTGCCAGAGGGGCCAGACTTATACCTCATCCTCTAATCTGAGTGTTATTTATCAGGACATGGTCAACGTCTAACAGAAAAGACCCTTACTAGACCTGCTATCTCTCTCGGCCTGGTTAAGTCAATAAAAATAGTGTACTACTTATCTAATAAAAAGTTGGGTTCATAAAAAAATGCCCACACTACTGGTGCACAAAGCATATTACATAATGGAAAAAACTAAATAAAGTTATATTGTTTAGATCTTGTAATGTGATGCTGGGACACAGCAGCCAGTGAGAGCAGCACAGGTCAGCTTGCTAACCATTGATTTCTCTTAAGAAGCCTTTTAAAAAGAAGATGCCATTTGTGGCCATTGTCACAGGAAAACCCCTGAGGAGTGTATAAGAGAAATAGAAAATCATACTGTCATTATCATTGTCATAACCATTATCATACTGATAATGTTTTCTAGATAGACTCATCCAATCAGGAAAAATCCAGTAGAATAAGTGGCCTTTTGAGGACCACATGGGAAGAGAAGACTTGTTTAAGGAAAGGTTTTTATTCATTTTTCAGCCAACAAACTGCACGTTCTGGTGCCCGTGAAACAGCTACGCAAGATTTCTCAGGAACACGAGTGTAAGCTTTATCAAAGTTCACAAAACAAATTAAGATTATGGGCAGATATCTATGGCCTATCAAAACAGGCAGCCCTTTTCAAAATAGGGATCACAATCTTTGTCTGACAATCCACAGGCACTGTATTCCTTTTCTCCATAGCCATTAAGAAGCTTGTCAGCCAAGACATTTAAACAATGTGCAGAGACTGAAGCACTCAGGGTACATCTTGTCCATACCAAGCACTACTTCACTGACCTCTGCAAGGGATATGGATGAAGCTTCCCCGAAGTCCTCAGACTGCCTTTACCCTAGAAACATGTTGGTGGGGTTCAGGGGCTTCTTTAAGTACTTTTCTCAGTGCTTCACTAAAAACTCCATCTATTTTTCAATGATTTTTTTAGCAGTACTGTTTAGAACTACACACAGCAGAAAAATGCAAACAAGAACCCTGCTGGATGGTCAATACAAAACCCATAAACTCTATCCTTTCTTATACCAAGAAAAATGGCCTGTGATGTAAAAACAATGAGATCATCTCAAAATGATCTCTAATAAAAAGCCTTTTAGCACAAGGTCAACTGCATGCTAATTCTCAGATATGCTAGCAAGCCTGACTAAACATTGACTCTTACTTCAGCCACCCTCTGTGACCACGACCTTTATCACTAATGGTGTTATGCATGTGACTTATATTCTCACAGGACATAATAACTGGTACAACTGTCAATAATTAGACATCTACAATGACAATAAAAAAGAGAGAGAAAAGGAAACTGAAATGAAAAGGAAACAACATTTCAATTAATAAATAAATAAATTAGATAATGGTAATTTATTATAATTAATTAACTATTGACCCCATACACACTTGAGGTAACCCTCCCCCAGAATCTAACCACTGAGGTCATTCCCAAAGCAGTTATGGCCACTCATTGAAAGACTAATTATGCAAGCTGTTTTCTTCCACATGTTTTTGCTTTCTGTAGCAGCTAATACAATAGTGATATAATTTAACAATAGCTAATAATAATAATTATAATAATTATAATTATAATAGTAATAATATGCAACAGCAAAGGGGTATGCTATTATTTAAAGCTTTATGAACTTGACTGCTGAACTGTTAATTTTAAACACGAGAAGGCCAATGGAAGCTATTCTCTAGTGGCTATTAGTGTCGAGAACAAGTCCTTTCATCTGCAGACCTTGTATATGCTATGAGGGAAAGAGAGTGGGGCTAGGACTGCCTGTGTTTACTGCCTGTTTATCTAAGTGGGCATGTGTGGAGCTTGGGGGCCGTGACAGGTCAAACCACACACAGAGAGAAGAGTCCAGGGTCCTCAGAGGACCACTAAAAGTGATGAGAGTTTACTACTACTGCTTGATCCATAACTCCTGCTGCTGCTGCTTCTGCTGCACTCACACACGTTTGTGGTAACATGCTGACATACACTCACCCTTGACTAAGAGTGATGAGAGTTTATTACTACTGTGTTGAGACTAATTGCCCCTGGGCAAGAAGACAAGTTGAATGTTCCTGTGGACCTTAAGGCCCCTAAGGCAGAGAGAGCAAAACACAGCCATTACTCTAAATCTGCTGTTTTATAGACAAAAAAGAAGTATTGAAAAAAATAAAATGTGGATTAGGAGTACTTTACTTTCAGTCAGTTATAGATACATTTCAAAAAGCAGTTGTCCTCACTACGATCATGCAAATACAACTGAGTCTCGACAGGATCGCACAGCAAGAATTTAAACAGTAAGGAAGAAATTTGCTGTAGAATAGATGGTTCTACTGCTAAACTCCTGCATAATCTTGATGTTTTTGTACCAGTGCCAGCACAGAGGACTGTTTTACCTACCAAGTGCTTGTGATTAGTGGATACTGAATAACCTACCAGCAACCAGTCAAGCAGTCTGGGTTGTTTTCTCATGGTACAGGGCCTGTGTATAAAAAGGACTAAATAAAATAAACTTATAATTTGACTGGAATTGGAGACAACAAGTGCTGCTGCAAAAAGACTGTGATGTGTGATTTCTTGCGGTTTGGGTTAATCCTGATTGAGGAGCCCCTGAGTTGAAATGTCAGCAATTTGAGACTAAAACAAAAATAATTACACCCAGGGTTAATGAACACATCTGCCTGAGGCCTGGAGAGCAGGAGAGAAGAAGGAGGAGAAGCAGGAGAAAGAGAGGCAAGATATCAAAACAGACAGAAAGAATATAGGTACTAATCTCAAAATCATAGCCTTCATCTTAACAGTAAAAAAAACAAGTAAAAGGATAAATGGTTGTGTGCCCAGGCCCAGTTGTTTAAAAGGTTACATGTAATAAGAATGATCCAATTCTGCTTTATTGCGCTGCAGGATGAGGTAAGCCACTCTTTGTCTTGGTCTTTCAACCAAAAATCCAACCTGAATCCATTCCTCAGCTCTGTTCACAACTATCCACATGATTGCAATCAAACTTGAAGGTTTGAACAACTCAAACTGGAAGTTTGGGATAAAATGTCAAATAACCTGATTTTATCTGATTTTGTATTCCTTGTTTTCCCTTTAATCAGGCCACTTTCAAGTTTTGATCAAATCTGGTACCTTTAATAATATCAGATAACATTTGAATAATTGGATCCCGCTTAGAGCCTTCTCTCAAGTCTAATGACCTTCATGGCGAAAGGATGAAACAAAGAATGGTAACACCATGCCTCCTCTTTATTTACACCCATCACCCTCAGGCTAACACTTGTTTTTTCAATCTTCTTTTTACTTTGTGGTTTTGTCTACACACCTTATCTCAGTTATGCAGGGAGCTTCCCAAAACAATAACATTGATCACTGGTGGTAGTTGCTACATGCACTGCTGTGCTAATTGGTATGTATCTTTAGCAAAGCACTCTGGATGTTTAGTTCTAACAAGGCCTGTGCATGGCTTGGTGCAGTTTGAAACTTCAATGAATATTTCAGCAGAAAAGTATTGTATCTAAATCAGGTAATTGGTTGATGGACCCAAAGTTGCCCAATGAACTGTATTAACATATAACATATTAACATGAACATTCATCAACAATTCTTTAAGTGGAGGTTATCTTTGCTTCTTGTCTCTTTCTCTCACTTAAGGCCTGTAAAACTATATGTCAGCATTCACCATTTTTATCATAATATTTAAATAACATCCAAGGCAACCAATCATCTTCTCATTAACACACTTATCACAGGCTTGGTGCCCAAACTTCCTGGAGGACTCATTTGAGGTAAAGTATCATTCTTAAGGTAGATAATTATTTTTTTAAATGCTGAGTAATTTTTGGACAGTCAGAACAACATGTGGCTCAATTATCAGGTATTAAGAAGCTGTAGTAGTTATTTTCTGTGAAGGCCAGGTTTTTTTCATCCAGGCCAGGTTTTTTTCATCCAGTCAAGTTTGTTTGTGTGTACTTTACTTCAGGACACTTCACCTCAGCACGTTTCATCGTCTTATCTCTGAAAGCTGGCCGGTCAGTGAACAGCTGTGTTAGGGGAATGCATTCAGGCAGATAGTCCTTCAGAAACAACAGAAACCCACATCAAAGCAGCTTCATCGGTGGACCACAATTACAAACCTTTATCCGGTGATTTAATGACTCCCCTAGACTTATCATCACTAAGTTACTGGCATTACAAGAAAATAAAGACAAGAAAATGATTGGTAAGATATAAGATGACCCTAATTATTTCATTTGCTCGTGTCTTTTTCTTTCATTCCTTTTTTCGAGAGCCATTTCTCACATAATGCTTTATAATGCCACCAATAGTTAAACACAGCATTCCTATTTAAGATTCATTATTCTTCATTTTGTTCTGCAAACCATATACACCTTAACTACAGCAAAACACAACAAAACAAAAAACACAAAAACACACACCTACATACACACCATTGTGTTGGAAAATGTGCAGTCACTGCTTTGGATAATGGGCTTTACGTCATGCGGACCTATAAAGCAAGCTCAGTTATGGGTTTATTTTTCTTGGATATATCAAATAAGTTATAAAATAAGAATCTCACTGACAGACTAACAGCTTAATAATACGGCGCTTTTCAAACTTTAAAAAATGTTCAGTAAAATTGCTGTTAAAATAAATCCCCGCATCTCCTCAGGCGTACAAACTTTCATGCCATCCAACATCTTGTCCAACGTCACTACAACCACTGTTGTATGTCAGGTCTGCTATATTGTCAGGTTACCAAATTTCCCCATGGAATTAATGAAGTTTTTCTGATTCTGATACCCCTAGGCAGATGGGCAGAGTATATTACAATTAAAAAAAAACATCTTAATGATATTTGGACTTCAGCTTGCTTTTCTACTCTTCTGGCTACTTTAAAGCTTTTGAACCACGTCACACCTACATTCACACACGGACTGACGACAGAGATTTCTATATAAAGTGGCCATCAGAAGTAATTAATCCCATTTCAACATTCATACGCAGAGGAAAAGGCAGTGGGAGCAACTTGGGGTTAAGTGTCCTGCTGCAGGAGTTGGGGAAAGACATTCTCAAGTGAGTCTTAAAAAACACCTTTTTGAGGGTTTAAGTCTTCTTTGCAAAACAGTTAACTTTGTGATTCTGGGTAAAATAAGTGTAGATTTTAAAAAAAGAGGGACTATGTAAATGTAAGTTTGAAATATGTCAACAAATACAGGTTTCTGCTTTAAACACTTTGAACAAGACTCTTCAAACATCACTATGCTCTGGTTATACATTGCTAATTTATTGTAATCAACCAGTGGAGATTATATATAGTCATCATGCTTGTCAGCATTCAACTATTCAAAAACATATTTATATGACAATTATGTGCCATGCAAGGCAAACAATCAACTTTTATACACATTTCAATTTGAAGTTCAGTAGCTTGACCAAGGAAACTTCAACATGAGACTGGAGGAGCCAGGAATAGAACATCAGATTTTTTGGGGGGAACAAGCTTGCTCTGAGACAAACACAAAGTTGATAAATTAAACTCTATATCTAAGTATTTTATACACTTTGGCTTGCTGCTAGTTCATAATTTAACAAAAAAGATTGAACTGTAACTTCAGCCATCTCTATTGCGCTTCTGTTAACTTCTGGCCTTTTATACATTAATTGGCACTGTCCTCTGATCCTAATTGCTAACTGGCCCTCTCGGGTTTCCTCTCATACCACCCTACCATAAAGTTAAGGGAGTGTGGATGTTATGTGTGGAGCTGCTGGCTCACCCTGCAATGACCTGCCTCCAGTGCTTTACTACCTCTGATTACATCTATTGCTGTCAACCAAGATGGAGCTCCAAGGAAAGGTCATTGGAGCCTAAGATACCTCGGAAGGTCTTCTGTGCTATGCATGGATTCATCACATACCATTTCGTTTGTATTGTAATGCAACATTGTGGTTAAAGGTGGCTTAAACATTATTCAATGCTGTCAATTTACTATTCGATCTTCATTCTGCATATTCCCAAGTTGACCATGTTACTGTTTCACCGCAATGCCCCAAATTTGAATCTTGTTGACCTCATAAACCTCAGCAACTATTTTGATTTCAAAGCTTCCCCATAGCTAATGGATAATCAAATGTGTTTTTGAATTAACAATATTCCATTTTACTTCTTTGGATTTTCAGTATTCATTGCCTGTGTACTTTCTTATCAGGATTCACTGAAAGGAAAACAGTTGCTCAGATTAGCAAAGTTAACATGACTTAAACCTTAAACATAACAGTAAGAAACGATAGACACATTTGGTCTCCCACCATGAGGGTGTTGTCACAGCAACATGGCCAGCCTCGGAATATGCAGAATGAAGAAATCAAAAATATTGTATTTTCAATTCTGAATTACAATTCGGTACTTTTTTTTTTTTTTCCTACTGGAAATTACTTAACTACTTCATTTTACTAACCCCCTTTAAAAAATAATATTGGTTGGCCAATAACCATTTGCCTGAATCTTTGTTAAAGCAGCGAGGCAGTCAATATGACAACAGAAGTTATGTTAAATAATTGAAATCTTAATTTTTCCTGAAACAATCATGATCTTTGTCGTAATTGATCATGCCAGCTGTCCCATATGGGGTCTTGCCTGGGGTCAAAGATAACTGAAAATTTGGCTAAAAAAACTTCTCTAAACAGAATTGCTGCCTTTACTCTATTATAATGATTAGAGAATGGGCATCCACTCATGCCTTAATCAACAGAGTTGGTTTTGGCAACAACAAGGAAATATACGTGCATGCTAGAGGAATAGCATGTCTTTCATACCTTGGAATGCCTGAGGACTGAAAAGACTAAGAGAAAGGTAAAAATGGAACCTGTTTCACTATGATCAAGACTTTGATTAATAATAGACACATTTAATAAGATTTATTCAAATACCTTAATTACAAGTGCATGTCATGGAAAATTCAAAGGTTGACCTGACATAAGAAAACATGCTAATGTCAGGGACCCGCATTCGACTGAGAAAAAAGAGTTCAACAAAAGGGTGTAACTTTCATGTCATGTCTGGTTCACAGTACAATAAAATACAACAGTAATTTTAAGGCACTTACTTTGAACTTTGTACTGTGATCTCAAGTTCAGATAAACTCAAACTTGAATACTTATGGATTTTGTAAACGGCATGGCTTTATAAATAATTTTTTTGAAGACACAACATGAAGAAAATCAGGGCAAGCAAAGACCATCTGATCAAACAGATAAGTAATAAAATATTGCTTATGGTGACTATACTGGCAAATTTATTGGAAAAGAGGGATTTTTTTGTCTTGATCGCTTGTGGAGAACACCGATTTAATTAAAAAAGAAATGAAATAATGAGCCATTGTTCACTGGGAACAAATTTACAGGACAAAAGTCACAGTTCAAAAGACTCAAAATGTATTCAATCTTTACTTCAGAGACACTTTGGAGGGAGGGAGATGTAAATCAGGGTTCATAAAGTCACGGTCACACGTTAAGAGAGGAGTGTTGACAAAAAACAAAGAGAATTGCATCCATTTTTCGTCGTATGAATTGGATTAGTTAATACTGATGGACACAACATAGCAGTCTCTGCCATTAGTGTGTGAATGGGTCTGAAAGGGTAGGTGTGATTTGTGTTGTAAAAGCACATTGAGTAGTCAGGAGACTATTCAGGAGAAATAATGTTGTTGTTTAGGCTCTCGTGAGGAGTTTTTCTTTGGTAGTGCAACAGACGGAAATGAATTATGATGCATAAATATATATATACATATATATATATCAGGTTTGCTATATATATCAGGTTTGTTTGTCATATATATATGACCTACAAAAGCAAACCTGACCATATCCCACAAGAATAGTTCTATACCATTTTTTATTTTGACATGAAACTGTTGTGTGTGTCATTTACAGTAAGCTTCAGTAGCTTCCCAATTTTCAAAGCAAATATTCTAAATAGGTGATACATTTTCTAGTTCTAAAAACAGCAAGAGGCATTGTTTTTAAACACTTACACATGCAGCTAAATATCAGCAAAGACATGCTTGTTCCACAGGGGTGCCCAATGATATGATATAATGGCATTGGGAGATACTTAATATCTTATTTGACCTAATTTGAACAATTTCTTATTGAAATGACAAAGACATAAGGGAGAACAAAACTGCAGTAACTTTCATATTGTACAGCTGTCGTAAACTCACGGGGGTCAATCACCTTGAACCAATCAGATCATTCAAGCCACGCTTTCACAAACAAGTTATTGCCACAGGAAACTTAAAAACACACAAACATAGTTGTAAAAAAAATAACAAAGCTTATTATTATTATTAACAATTGCAAGTTTCAAGGTTTTTGGATAATCTAATTACACCCTGTAAACCCCTTCATCTTTTCCCACCTTACTACCATCAAGCTTTGGTTTATTTGTCAAGAAAATAAACCTCCTTATGTTGAACATATTTCAAATATTGTCAACACCAAATATTTATTTGCAAAGAAGAGGCCCTTTAAAATTTCATGTCAATATTCCTTCTGCCTCCAAGCAGAAACATAACTTTCTACAAACACAAACACACGCACACGCACACGCACACACACACACACACACTTAGACATGCCTGCAGCCAAGGATAGATGTGTTTATGACAGAATTTCATACAACCACTTTGCATATTTATAATGTGCCTATAGGTGCGTGTCAGCTCCGCTTGCAGAGTGAGTGTGGGTAATTTGCTTGATCATGGCTGTTCTCTGAAAATAATTTCCAACACACTTGGCCCTCCCTCCTCTTCTTGTATAAACTTCTGTTGAGCTCCCTTCAGATTATGTATATCTATAATCACTTCAAAGTGAAACTGCTGGTGAGAAAAAAGCTCTGCTATGTTATGTTTGAGAGAACGATAATATTACTGAGTAAATACCATTTATATAGATTTCCTTCCAAATGACAGGGTTCTGGTTAATTTGCTAACAATTCATTATTTGATGATGACATCATCAAAGTTTAATTATTTTTTCACCCAATCACATCAAAGATAGAAACTTTTATTAAGGCTGTCCACAACCAAACAACCATTATCTCTGGAAATCTTTGTAGCCCTAAAGCATCAATGTTACAATAAAGTGATTTGAATTACACCCTTGTTTATCTAAAGTCTTTTTCAGATGCTTGAACTCTAAACTAACTTTGCAAGGTTGTACAGACCTTGAATGTCATCCAAACGTGGTCCTATTAAATCACTATGAAATAAAAACACCAGAGTTTTGCTTTACTCTGTTACATCAGGCTGAAAAATAATTCTAGGGATAATTAAATTTAAATGGTGTGCCCTGGGGGGGTGGTCTACCATCAACTTCAGCGTGGGGGGAACTCAAGAAAATAAACAGCACGCCACAAGGGGGCACTGACGTAGCAAGGACCTGTAAAAGGTCAGGGAGGCTTTGATCAACAACCCATAGAGAAGGGGGAGGGGGAAATTTGGATGTGGTTGCAGAGGATAAGAGTTTTATTGGAAGAGTACCTCAAGAGAAAAAAGTTTTAAGGACAGAGAAAAATCTAAAATTCAATAAATGGGAAAAGCCAAAAAGGAGAGGGTGCAAAAAGAACAGGGGATGGTAGAATGGGGAACGTTAAAAAAGAGTTTGGGATTGCAGTGACAAGTTAACTATACTTGCAGTTGGCAGGAATTAACCATGTAAATAACTTAATATTAAGGCTTCCAATTGTCAAACAAATGCTAAGCTGCTTCAATGAGTGGATTTCATTTAAGACCACTTGCATGCTATAAAGTTTAGAAGTCATTTTTAGGCAGAATCAAAGTTTCAAACAACCTGTCAAATAACAGGATCATGAACTTTCCTCTTTTTGATAAAGCTGAGCATCCCATCCAAGCCAAACATTCAAATTTTCCTTTTGGGAATTTATGAAAAATATTAAACTCTCTTTGCCAGTGCTGTCCTTTGAATGGCCGCCCACAGATGCAGACACACAAACAAGGACTATGGCCTCCCAGAGAGATATCCCAGTAAAACCACAGGTCCCAGAGGGAGGTGCCCTGGTGTCTCTGTTGTGACCCATTCCTTGAACAGGCCTGGAGAAGTTACTTCTACATCAGTGGACTCCAGAGGGAAATGTCAGTCCTTTTTTTTGTCTTATGTACCAAAAATCTGAAGAAGTGGAAAGTCCCAATGCTTAGCCACCACAGCAGTCACGTTTTCGGCCCATCAGGCTCTTAATGTAGGCTTGTTCGTTACGTTGCCCTAGTTGTTTCACACTTGCTTGCATCAGTGTGATCCTCAAGTCTAACTACTACAGTATATTACGAAAAAAAACATACTTAGTACTGAGTCAAACTACTTCTGACGATCAAAAATACTGTTAAGACAAATTTTAAAACATGCTTAAAATGCCAGTTCCATCATCCAAGATCCCAGTAACACCCTGTGTACTGTTTGGATTTTTTTCTTTTCAACATTTTTGCACTGGTTCATACCTTCACGTACAAATTACTCCAGCAAAATATGACAAAGAAGTCTTAGCTCGGGTCTGTTTCTGTGCCCTTTCCTGAACTCCTCAATGATTCATAAGTCTCTTGGACCCTTGCAGCTTGTAAGGGTGAACCACAAAGATGAAGAGCATGGTGACCCATGCAATATATTTTCTCAAGCAGAGACACACAATCATGTAAAATCAAGGATTATTTTAATACTGACAACTAAACTGCAACCAATTCAGCCAAACTTGGCACACGTTTGCCAAGTGCTGGAGCATTTATGTGTCCTGGTGTGGTTTCTTATCAGTACCATTTTCTAAGAAAACTGTAGCTCACTCAGTAAGCAGATTTTAAAAAATAAGATAATTCATAGTAACATTGACTCAATTGGGCATACTAATGTGAGTCAAGCTTGCAAACAATTTTCTGAGTGGGACATAAGTATTTTAAAACTGATTGAGGTGAGTTAGAGCTCTATCAATCTCAACCAAGATTAGCATTGAAGCAGGAAGTACATTGGATTGTGACTAACTAAAGACATCCTTTAAACCCCCGGACCACCAGTGATAGCCTGGGTTTCAAATCAATACAGAGGAGTTATCCTTTACAACCCATTCAAGGCTTCATCATGAAAAAAGTTCAGCCCCTAAATTCGTGACAATGAAAGGGAAACATTAGGCAGATTTTTTCTTAAATTACAAGGATTTACTTTTTTTTTTCAACGTTTAAATTTAGGCAATTTATTGAAATGTTGTTTCCCATAACGTCAGTGTACATCTCTGTTTCCATACCTCCCCCTGAAAAAGAGGATGTGTGCATATTGTTAAAAAGGACAGACAGAAATCTTTCAATAGAGCATTTAAAAATATGAATTCTAACAAGTACAAGAGGTAAGCAATTGTGAGGCTGTGGTCCATTATCCACAGTTTGAACCTGCAAACAGCATGAGACCAACGAACCCCTTGTCTGTCTGTCTGTCTGACAACTGTCTCCAGCACCCTGCTGCTCCATGCTGTTCTTTCCCTCCCTTGGCACAGGTGACCCCATGTTCACACCAAAGATAAAGGTTGGGGGTTCAACAAAGCCCTAAAATGCCCCTTCACATCCCTGATATCCCAGTAGCTATCTTTTCGGCCGCTTTGTGCACACACATTCACCCTACCACCTACTGAGTTGGCACCAGCTGAGTGGTTGTTCTGGTGGATGTCAAGATAAGGCATATTCCTTTCAATGAGGTCTCCTCAGCTAAGATCCCTGGATAACACTATACTACACTTAATTTAAGCAAGCAGAATAGATCAAGCTTAATTCTTAGAATAATATCGACAAATACAAGTGCTTGTCTTCTGAATAGAATCTGTGATTTTCAATCCATAGATAAGCTCACCATCAATCCCTGGCACCAAGCTCTGACATGTTCTACCTTTCCTTTGGCAACAGGGGAAGCTCCTGTGGAGAAAGAAGAGAGGGACTGGCCGCTGATAATGGAGGTGTTAACAGCAGTGTAAGCTTATCAAGACTCTGGGCTTTAAGTACAGAGAATCAGAAAGGAGGCTTACAACACAAGAGAAAGGAACTTTCCAGGACTGGGAAGTGTTAGATAAAGCTAGACTCAGAAATTTACAGGACTTTATTTTGAACAGTACACATGTATACAGTATATAGTAAAAAGTGCCTCTCTCTGTTTTTTTAAATCAAACACGATTTTTTAAAATCTTAATTTCCTTCTATCACTTTCATTTTGAAGTAAATTAGTCATTCATAGTCAATGTTTTCTTCCACCTTTACCATCTATATCTCATAAAGGACCAAGATTAATTAAGAAAACTATGTCATACGATACAGTGTGGAGATACATCGTAACATGTAAAAGCCCTTTATTTAACTTCAGACTACTATTTACATCTCTATTGGTGTTTATGAGTGTTAATGCATATGTGTGAATGAGTCAGTGATGTATAGCTGGTTAGAGTGTGTTCTCCCTCATACAGGGCTTTTTCTTTTATGTCAACATGGATATCAAATGAAGCCCAACCTTAAAGTGATACTGTTGTCGTTGGTTACCTTTAATTGCCCGTTATTTTGAAATGGTGGCAAAAAAAAGTTTTTAAAAAAAACCCAAAACTTATAGACCTTTAAAGGGAGGATGTGATTGTATCGTATCGATTAATCGATCCATTAACCAATCGATGTTCATTTGTACAGCACCAATTAATACCAAATGTTATCTTAAGACAAGAAGCCTGGTCAACACCAAAGTCTTTGTCATAGGTAGCTACAGTTGTGGATCTCCGGGAGGCAGGTAAACAACTGAAAACCCTAATGATGATGAAAACATTATGGAGATAATAAAATCAAATAAAATGTATAGTTTTAACGAAGACTTGACAGAGTAAAGCGGAAAACACCAACTCTTAATATAAATAAGATTTTTTATTTCATGGTCACCTACGTAATCAAATTAATATTGTTATTAGGGCGCTGGTGGCTCAGTGGTTGGTGTGTGCGCCTGATATATGGTGGCTGTGGACCTTAGGGCGGGCAGCCTGGGTTCGGATCCGGTCTGTGGCTATTTTCCCACGTCCTTCACCTCTCTCTCTGTCTCCCTGATATCCACTGTCCTATTTCTACGATAAAAAAAATCTCCTGATCTGACATCAATCTACACACACAGCCACACTGCCTGACTGTGAAAAGCATCTACCCTATGTTAATTTAGCCATCCATTGCCTGACATATTGCTTACATAATGTATGGATCATCTTTTGCACTATTCACCACCACTGCATTTTGTGCATAAAGAGCACAGACAATCAAAGTCAAATTCCTTTTGAGAGCATACCGGTCCAACGACGCTGATTCTAAAGATTAAGTCAGTTAGCACTTTTATGAGTTAGTTAACATAATGAATTGGTTTTATAAAGCAATGTTACTAACGTATAATTTAGAATTGTGTAAAGCATTTTACTTGATTTTCTAGAAAATGATATCAACAATTCACAATGAAATGGAAAAAGACTGCACTAATATCTTGAAATATATATGTTTCAAAACTGGGGGGGGGGGGGGGGGGGGAATCATAATTTCCTTCTTGTTTCTGGGCAAGAGAACCCACTCCTCTTACACCAACTGTGTCCTTAAATCTTTTGCTGGCACACGGTTTATTTTCTAACCATTTTCATTTTTTGGATTGTCATGTCATGTATTGGGATTTCCGAGGGCTGTAGCAAATATTTCTCCCAGTCCTTAAATTGGGTCAGATTTGGATTTACTTGAGGAAAACACCGATTATTACTTCAACCATGCTTTTTTCTTATCAGGGGGGTTAACAGGTCACTGAGACGTGTTAAATCAATGATGGGGTTGAACAATACCATGACATTTGTAGTTCTGGTTTGTCAGAAATGTATTATTTGACCATAGATGCCCTAAATTGTGACGTACTCGGTTGTTGTGTCACACCAATAGAAGTGCTTCTAAGATCTAATGGGGCACTACATAAAACCCTACAGTTCTGTTGTCATAAATCCACCATGTGACTTGGTGATAAGGCCCCTTTGCTGAGCCTTCCCCCGTCTGCTTCTTATCACACTTTCTTTCCCTCCGTCCTTTTCACCGTCCCAACTTGTGGAAAAGCACAGTGGTGTGACCTTTGACACCTTAATCGATGGGTATTAAACAGCCTCTTAAAAAACCCTCAGTGACTGAGCAGATTTGACTGACAGGGCGACTGACTGGCCCATGGGGCTAAGAGGGTCCTGAAAGTCGCCTCCCTGAACTGCTGCCGCCAACACTTTGGAGGTGGAGGAAGAGTGTTAGCAATCACAGGGTTTGCAGATTAGCCATGCTCATTAGTTCAGTAGAGGGACCTTTTCCCCTCACAGGGTTGAGAGATGTTAATTTGCTGCCTTGCCTGTTTGGACCCTGTCTCATACGACAAAAGAGTCTGTCTATCAGACACAGACGGAGGTTAAAGGTGAGATGAAGCATTACTGGCTGAGAAAAGGAGCTGCCAAGTTTAGCAACAAAAAGGCAAAAGAAAACACATACTATGTTCCAAGATTTTAACCACAACAAAACTCAACATTAGCACATGACTTTTCAGTTTGAGTTTTAAAGATGTGTTACAAGTGGTAAAGTGACAGAATATGAACAATCTGCAGAGTGCGACAAGAGGACAGGGGAGCGGTCACAAAACATGGCAGTTAATCAGAGAGAAAATAAGAATCAGATCAATGTGTTGATATGGTCAGGGTAAAGGAGCAAAAGCCAATAACTTAAACTTAAAAGGGGTAATATCTCTTCTTTATGCTCAAGACTAACAGTACGCAGGATAGGGGTCAAATGACGGTTAATCCAAGAAAAGGATTTTGAACAAATCCTCTTGAGGTAGTTTTTCACATTAAACCATCAAACTCTAAATTTGATTTAAGAAAAATCAGTGTGTTCAAAACAACTTGTGAAAATTAAACATGGCTGGAGTCATTTACTTTGGCTGTTGTATCATGGAAACTTCACCACATTCTTTATTTTATTTTTTGATTGCTTGTGAAAGAAAATATATTCGGACACACCTTTACTGTTCAGAGAGGTTAACCCTGACAACATGGTCAAGTAACTGGACATAACGGAATGACTGATGCTTTTTTTTAATTATTAATTATCTCCTTTTAAGTTTTTAATTTTAATGTTTTATATCGTTTGTTTTTAACTCTGCTTGTAAGGTGTCCTTGGCTTTTTTGAAAGGTGCCCATAAATAAAATGTATTGTTATTAAATGTATTATTATGTTGTACTAAATTGAACCCAAAGTCACATTTGTAACATTAATTTATTGACGTTAAAATGTAGTGTTCATAACTTTGAGGTGTTACTAAGTGAGCACATAAAATGTATTGACTTTTCAGAATAAGGTTACAGGCCCTTGTGTATTCTTGACTATACTGCATGCAGAGCACCACACATGTAGACAAGTCATCTATATCCTGTGTGGAGAAGCTGACACAGGATTTAGTATCTGCACCTGGTCAGAGATCTTCTGCATGTCCAAAAACCAGGCCCCTCAAGCGCCCCTTTAAAACAGAGAAGAGCCATCCAGCAGTCAATCACTAGTCCTCTCTTCCCTCCTCTGGCCATCAGTCACAATGCTATGTGGAAACACTTACCTATTAATTGCAATATTAATTGTTAAAGACAATGAATGTTTTGCAAACTGATGCAGTGGACTCATAAGATGAAGAGGTTTCCGGGTCTAAGCACAGATGGAACTCTTTCCTACACCGAGACATCATAAATGATGATCAAAAACTTCATGGTATGAACAATAAAAAAGTATTACAATCATGTGCAAGCAAGCAAATCTATTTTCAACTCAGAATGACTTGAAAGAAAGACATTCACATTTGAGTAACCTGCAGCTGTGTGAGTCGACGTGTGTAGCTCAAGACATCTCGCACTAGAGGATACACAGCTTTTCTTAAATGAGAAATGCTTGATGCCATCTTGACCCTAATCTACTTCCTTGTTGGATCGGGTTGACAGATAATAAGGCAGGGACTTTTTCATCAATCTTTAATTGTATAGCACCAATTCACAACAAATGTTATCTAAAGACACTTTACAAAGGAGCAGGTAATATACATTACATATTGTAATATTGTCTACAAAGACCCAACATTAATCCATCAATCACGAAGCAACAGCGCATTTGACTAAATGTGCTTTGGGAAGTATAAATGACTGTATGATTAAATTATTTTGTGTTTGTTTTTTGGGGTTTTTTTGGTTGATGTTACATACAGTATGTGTGTCTAAGGTTAATCTTTACAAAATAGGCTGCATGATATAAACAAACTTAACACCTCATGGCCACTACTCTATTGACCAACGTGAGCTCAACAGAAACATCAACCATCAACAGTAGTTTAACACGTATTTCCACAAAAGGCTACTAAATACTTCCCAACACAACGAATCACCAGGGAGCTTTAAGTGGGCCTGACTGTTTTCATCTAGCTTCAATCAACTAAATAAGTTGCCTGCTGATTATCAGTGTGCCTCCTGACTCAGGGGAATTTATTCCCTTATCTTCCAGAAAGCTGAAAGCTCCCCATCAGCCAGATCTTCACAGCAGTTAATAGCATATAGCACATAAGAAATCAATTCATGCCAATGTATAAAAAGTCCGAAAGTATGGAGCCCAAGTAAAATGAATATTTCCTTAACAGTTCTGTCAATCACAATGCTCACTAGATGCTCTAAGGTCCCAGGCCTGGAGCAAATTCTGCACATTAGTTGTGAAATCAGCCCCACAGAAGCAGGGATGTAGCCCCTAGGACGAGTGTCAAACCTCCATCCCAGACCAGACAGTTTGTGCAGTCTGAACGCTGATTAAGCTAGTACATATGTGGGTACAGACACACATTAGCAACAGCTTTCAAAACACCAGATCATATTTCAGGTTGAAATGTTTTCCTTATTAATTTAGGTAATAAGTGTGTTACTAGGTCTGTCGACTCCCCCTTCAGTCAAACATTGTGTTTATGAGTCATGACATGATGACAACCCTTCGATTTTGAGAAGAGCTTTTTTAGGCTTTACAATTCTCTTCCTGTGAAAATAAAAGAAATCCCAGCGAAACAGAAGGGGTCAGTAATGCGAGAAAGCTGATGCTGCTGATAAGGCCAGAGTGATGATTTTTTTTGTTTTTTACACAAATGGGAGTAAAGGCATAAGGTTAGAGAAAGGTAAACATGGGTTTGTTTGGTGAAAGATGAAAAGCACACAAGCCGCGAAAAAGTAGTCACGATTACAAACGTGAGGGTTAATCAATGTTGTATAATGTGAGAAAGATTGTTAAAAAAAAAAAACATCAGAAAAAGAAGGAAAAGAAGAAACAGGGATGGTCAGTGTCAGATAATGACATGTGGCCATAAAAGTTTGGTTAGGTTGAAGATAACCAATCACATGCGAGGCCCACAGAAATACCCAGGCTCATGTTACTAAGTGAGGATGCAGGGGCCAAAGGAGCAAGATGCTCTCCTCACCCAAGAAGCCATAACTCTCAATGAACCAGAGCCTCTGTCACTAGTACCTGCCGTGGCTGGATTTCCCAATAACAATTAAAATCTCTTCCCATTGACAGCTACCATTAACATTCCTGAACAACCTGGCAGGAGAGTAAATGGAGGTCAAGTGAGGGGAAAATGTGGGGGGAAACAGGAAGTAAGATTTGAGGGGTAAAAAGCATTGTGGCAGAAATAAATAAATGAAGGAAGAGTAATAGTGTGTTTACATCATGTTAAAAAACTGACGGTTTATTGTCAGAGAAAAAGTTGACTTTTAAAATACATTTTAACATTTTGGCTCGATTGAATTATCAAATGTCTCCAAGTCAGACAAATACACATAATGGTTAGGAGTCAATTAACTCTTGCATACTTTACAGTATATAGACCTTGCTAGACCACAAACTGGCCTCGACATTATGTGTATGTTCTACAGATCCTACACCAGGCAAGTTGAATAAGGAATGTTGATTGTTTGGTACGTGACTTAATAGGCCAGTTGATAGGAGGTCCAGCAGTAACCGGCTGTAAGAGGGAATTCTGCCTACCATAGTGGAGTCAAACATACATCGGTCATACATTGATTCTTCTCCACATTCATATACTGGGACAAGGACGTTAGTCTAGTCAATAGAGCTATAATTGTCGCTCTGCTTAACTGTGCATGTGAACGTATTGAGTGAGAAGAAAGGTGTGTAATGACCAGAAAGAAGATCAGAGAAAGGGATGGGGATAAGGAGGGCGGGGGCAGAGCAGCCAGGCAGGCAAGACACATGGATCTGGACCTGGTCTGTGTTCTCCACTCAGAGTGCAGAAGGACACAGTAAATCACTTACAAATAACACCACTTAAAGGTCTCCAGTGCTGTAGCTAAGGTCTTATGTCTATTTAGAGTGTTTGAGGGTATATGTCAGAGGACGTACAAAACTAATGAATGCTTTTGTTTACTCGTCCAGGCAATAAACAATTACCCCACCAGCATGAAATACAAAAATAAGAATGACTTTTTTGAGGGTGACTGATGGAGCAAAAAAATCTACTTGATAATGCATAGAATTCCAAAATGTAACATATGAGATATGAATAGAGAAGAGTATTCTAAAGATAGTTGCTTTGAGAACTCAAAGGTGGTAGGTTGATTCAGTAGAGCATAATGATCAAACTTTCCCTCATTGATCAAAGCTAACCCTAAGTAGTGTAACGCTGACTAAAGTTGTTTTAATTTAGATTTTTCTAATCATTTCTTTAATAAATCTTCACATGAAATATTTTATTCTTCTGATGTCTGCAGCTATGTTGTTATAAGAAAATGTCAAACTACAATAAACTGTAATTTACAGCGTCTTCTATACTCGTAAGTAGAAACAACATGGATGTCATTTAACTGAATGCTTAGTAAAAACTTAAAAGAACAAAATGAACAAGTGCAATCACGTGAGTCATAGTAACGACTACATTAGAGCTTGTGCACAGCGACATTTACAAGGCATAAATAAGAGACATTGAATCAACTCCTACTGCTCTGAAGATCACATTTTATTTCAATAAATGATTTAACTTTAAGAACCATGTGACTTTTATTAAATAAATTATCTTGCCAACATTTCAAACACTTTGAAATGCATTTAACTGCTTTTGAACACAGCTACACTGACTCAATCTTCAGTAGTTTAATGTAACAGACAACTGTTGCACAGTAGATATCAAATACTGAGTAAGAAGCATGCTAGCAGTAAGAAAGGTAATAATCTCAAGAGATTAACACATACTATTGCAATCAACTTCAGGGCAAAGATAACTAGAAACATCTAAACTGAAAAAACATTTAATATAATTTGAAGAAAATGTGAAAACTGTGTTAAAAAATTTCGGGTTGATAAGGAGGAAGTTAATTATCACATGATACATGATGTGATGCTCATCAAGAAGTTTTAGAAAGAGCATAGTTAAAGTTAAGTACATTACAAGTTTTTGAAAAACAATTTCAATTACTTTTTTCAACGATCAGATTCCCATTTTAATATCTTCTTAAAACAAATACTTTAAGGCAAAGGTTTTGTTCCAGCGCATTTGGAAGTGAAAGTATATCAACTATTGATAGCTTATTTAAAAGCACATAAATCACCCAAAGAGTCATCATGACTACATATGTAAGTTTTAGTGAATTGAAATCAAAGTATACTTTGATGAATTTTAGAAAAAGTATCATTGTATAAGATCCTATCATTGGTTTAAAAAAAAAAAAAAAATCAGGAGAAAGTAATTATAAAACAGTTACTTCATCATCCCTATTACATTCCATAGCTGTACAACAAAGTCTTGTATTACAGCTGACACCTGGCTGGTAACATTGTTAGAAGTGAGATCTAGTTGAATGAACTACCAATGGCCAGCTCCTTATCCATGCTCTTGTCTTATTTGCTGCATTTCTTTTCATCAAAATGTTTCAAATGTTGAATTCAATCCAGTTCCAATTCCACTTCCAATCTTTCTAAGCCACTGTGCTGCTTCAACTCGCATATATGGGAATTCATCATTACAGAGCTATAGATGTGTCTCTTTGATCTGACTGACTTTTGAAGACACATTTCAATATTTTCAAAAAACAAATATTGAACACAAAGAAGGGGGAATTACTCATCATATTTTGGGATTAAAGAAGTGACAAAGACTTTTAGAAGCCATGTCCCAGTGTCTTTTTGTCACTGGGACAGGTCAAAGTGATTTTTAATAGATGGAAATAAATATAATTTTAATGAAAGGCAACAGAAGACTCTGCAGTCTAAAGCTTGCTGAACAAAGTGTTTGTATCTCTGTCCCTATAACTGAGGATGCGTAACTGTGCTTATTGGATGGGTCAATCAGTGTTTCCAAACATGAGCAAACCCTGAAAAAGAGCCAAAAAAACCATGTATGTGTTACTATAAGCCCCCCTCTGTGTATGTATGTGTGAATAAGAGTGTGTAAGAATAAGTCAGTTATAAGGGAGAGTGTAACACTAGTGTGGGTTGTGTCACATTCCATTCTTGACTGAGCCTCATTGAACCCCCTCCACCCCTTGGGTCTGGTTCCTACAGGCTGATTCTGTTAATTAGTTTGCCTTTTTTCATTCTCTAAGAATTGTGAGAAATCTCTTTCAAAACCACCACCACCCTCCCAGAAAACCTTCCCCACAAACCCCAAACCACCATTAGCTTAATTAGCTTAATTAATTACATCTTAACAGAGTAATCCAGTAATACTCCCCACATAAACATCAAAAGAAACTTATAAATATTTAAGATCATAACCCTTCTTATCCCTAAGTTGCATTCTAAATCTTCTTTCACAGCTGCCCCTTTTTCATCCTAACCCCTACGACTTATCGTGCTCAGCAAAATAACGTTTAATATTTCCCTTTTTACTTCTATTGAAGAGTGCTGCCAGTGCTGTTGCAGTTTTAAAGCTTTGTCCACGGTGCAAACAGACTGATTTCGGCAAGAGAGCAGCCTGGGAAAATGTGTGTGGAGCGCAAGACAAGAGGGGAGTGGAGAAGCGTGGGGGGAATGGGAGAAGAGATGAGAAGCGGGCATGGTACGAGGGAGGAGGCAGGCTGCAGCAGCTGAGCTGTGAAGAAGCTAATGGGCTTTCATCCCCTTCCCACGCCCACCGCGTGTTTTCGGGGAGGCAGTCAAGCGACGGGACACATATTGGTGTGGCTACCGGCACAGAACTCGGGCCAACTTGACTCAATACTGCTTGGCAAGGTAAAATCAGCATCTGTCTGAACTCTGGGTCGCCTGTATGTCACTTAAGCAATGGCAGGAGTATGAATCAGTAACCAGCCTCTAATAATGTGAGGAGGTGGTGGTTGATCACACTAACAGCAATGGTGAGACATGAAAGGCAGAAGCATGGCTTGCAGGCAGACAGTGACACTGATAAACTCAGAGGTTAGATGAACAGAGAGGCACCACTAATTGATGTAAAAGCTCTGATGGAAAAAAATTGGAGGAGGATTGGGAGCAAAAGTCTCTCACACAGAGAAACTGCTAAACCACAGCTTGTTGCATCTGCCCATATGTATACAGTTTATCATGACAACAAAAAAATCTATATCATTGACCGGGGTATCAAGAAGTTTGTTATGATTTATTCTGCAGATGATAATTCTGGCCTTTTAGAAGCTAACTTGGTCAAGCAAAAATCTTGGCTGAGTCCTAACAACAGAGGCCAAGGTTCAATTCTATTCATGTCTCTGATGTATAACTTCCAGTCTCACTTTTCTATTTCCTTTCTCCACCTCCCCCTTCTCTCTGCTGTGTGTCACTAAAACAAATAAACAAAAACAACACTTAAAAGTAATAAATAAAAGTGATATCTTTAGGCAGTCAAAACTTAAAAAACTTAAACTTAAAAAATACTTGACTGCAAATGACTGTTTATTGTAGTGAATTATAATGCTAAAATAATACTTTTATCTGTTTATTTAAAAACCTTTGGCACAGTGCAAAACAAAGAATGGACTAATTGAACTAAATCTGTCTAAATGCATGTAAATGTGTATGCCTTTAGAGAATGTATGGGCCCTTTACAGGCAGTCTGGACATTATCCCCTCTAATTTGTGAGAAGAGTAAACCCGACCCCTACATTAAGTGATCTGAGGAGGCCAATTGTTTTGATTGGGCTGTGTGATGTTTGATCCGACTTTGTGGAATGTGTGACCTTTGATCCAGTGACAACATTCAATTAGATAAGGTTAACTAAATTGACCTCTTCCAGTCTTGCCATTAAGCCTCCAACTGAAAACGAGTAAACAGCTTGAATGCTATACAGTAAACCAGGGATAACTAACAATCAACGTGTGTGGGGTCTTCTCAGGGAAGACATGACGTTGTTAAAAAAAAGCGGAGGATGAAGCAACAGAGTCTGTTATACAACACTATAATGAGAACATTTACCTTTATGCTACGTGTAGTCCAACAGAATGATAATATCAAGAGATTTCTGCAAGTGTGAAAGCCCTATCAGAAAAGAATACAATACAAAAGAAATTCTGGCAGACATTATGACTCAAATGATCTGCCATTAATTGTCCCCATACATCTTATATTTGAGAAAAGGGACTTTAATGTTGTTCAGATAGGTCAATGTTAACAGAAAACTTTAAACTCAAAACCTGAAACATAACATCAACTGGAGGGAAACCTACAACATGTAAATCCCAATAGAAATGTGTTGCTTCAGTGTTAGGAATGGAGTTCAAATTGAATGTGATAAAAGGGCCTATAATAGCCTTTAAAGGCAGTCATTAGGTCTTTACAGAGATTATCTTAATGAAACTGATGAGTTAATTTCGTCTACACTTTCACACGGTCAAAAAGTCTTATAACTTCTCTCTTTTCCTCTGAGGATAACTTTTAGAAGTGAAACAGCAGTCACCCAGAATGACCTCTCTTAACACTCAAAGGCAATATCTTCATGTCCATCTGACTCATGAACATATGACCGTAATGCCTCAAAGTGACAGCTAACACCAGAAAGCCTATATTTGACCACTGTGGTCCTCTAAGCCGCAATTACTCCTCGGTTTCTGCCACTTCAGCCCCGTCCACAAAGGAGCAGTCCTGAGGAACCCTTTATTCTAATGCTACCAGCTATACATATTCCACAGATTATTTCTCTATATAACAGTGCACAACACTTTCAATTAAGGTCACAATATTCACACATTTACTAGTTATTTATTAGCATGCTAGTTAGTATAACACTGGCTGCTTATGTGTCATTATGTGCTAATTAGTACCTTATTACATATGCCCATGTAAATAATAGGCTATAAACTAAGAGTTCACCCTCAAAACCTCCTAATTACTGTCTTGATAGTGAGTTCATGATTTTAATATGATTTGCTTACCTGTAAATGGCCATACCAAGCAAAGCATATTAAGTTCAAGATTCATGTTCATCAACTTCCTAACTCACTTTCAATAACTGGAAGGGTATTGAGTGGAAATGATGTCCAATTAGTAATAGATTATGTTCATATAAAGTATGGTGTACAATTTCTCTTTTTATTCTGCAATACATCCATGAACCCAAACCTTCATCCATATTATAGATTATTATATATTATTAGGTTGGTAGCATCTATAAACTTAACAATTCTTAGGAAAGATGTAAATTGGACAAAGCCGAATTGCAGCATGGTAGCTGTGATATCATGTAAGGGGGGAGGCCAGCCTGAACAGCAGCTTTAGGCTCAGTCACACTCCAACCCAACACCGGCTCAGTCCTTATCCCCTTGCACCCAATCTGTGACTCCTGCCCCTCAGCCTAACACTCCAACCAGGCTTTAAGCACTGTGAGAGTGGCCTAAGTAGTCCAACACTTCACAGATGAACAGCTCCAGTAATGGGCCATGATTGACCTCAATAGCCAGGTCCGAGTGTGATCCCTTGTGTCTAATCTCCACATTACTTGCTCTGCTTCACACACTCTGCCTGACAAGACATGATGAAAGCGGCTGCCTTGAAGATTAAACAGATTGTTGAGGAAGTTAAACTGGGCTTAAATAAATAAACAAAACAAGCCACCTCAGGTCTACTTCCCCCGATTTTCAGATCATATGTGTATCTGAAAGATAAAGGCTCTTATATTTGTAAATGTAAAATTTATAAAGGTTGCTGTACATACATGAATTATAGCTGCATATTCTGAAAATTTGTATAATGTGGAGGTAGAAGTAGAGATACTTTCAGACACCATATTTCACCTGAATCTGTTTGGAAGATCATTGACAATATTCAAGATATTATTTCTTTGTTGTTTTTCAGACAGTTTCTATTAATGTATTCCTATCTATCCTATCTATTTATGTATTGCATGTATGTATGTATTCCTATTAATCTATTTATGTATTGTCTCTATTAATGTATTGTTGGTACCATTTTGTATGTCTTTCAGCCAAATTAAGTTTCAGCCAGCAGCTCAAAGTCATCAAGCGGCTGCCTTTGAAAAAGCCAGAGTGTTGATTTAACACTCTATGGTGTGAGTGAACACTTGCAAAAGAGCATGATGGATGGACATATGAAAGTAGGACAGGCCTATGAAAGAATGTAATGGAGAAGGCTACTGAGGGAGATCCTAAATTCACCCCCCTCTTTAGCGTCAGTGCAGCGCATTCAAAGGCAAGTCTCAAAAAGTAGGTAAACAGAGCAAGTGTGGTGTCTTAGGGTGTGCATTCCTGTGTATATGCAGTACTACTCAGTGTGTGCTGCATGCATTTGTGATTGTTTTTTAACGGCTTGGATCAAAGTCAAGTGGTCTCATTAGTCTTTGAGTCTTCAGACTCAAGGTGCTGTCAGATTCCAACTGTTTCTGGCTAATGGGTATCTAGACAGACATACGGACAGAAAGACTGATCTGTGTGTGAGCACTGAAATAATCAATCTGGCAGTCTATGATTGGGACCCTATTGATATGCTCCTGTAACAAATGAATATTAACTATAATGCAGTATAAAAAGGAATTAAGTGTTGAGGAGTGGAGCTAATTTTGAGCTTGTAACTCTCAAAAGATTTCCTTCCTCAAATAATTCTGAAATAAAAACAGTAATTGATAAGAAAACTACTTTCATATATCTTAAAGAACAACATATGGTAAGTATTAACACTCCTGGGAAATTATCCAAGGATTAATTCAATGTAGCTTTCATTATCCCCTGCGTTATTTTTAGATTAAGATTAAAGATCACTTTGTTCGCCTATTCCCAGCTTGCATGGTATGGTAAAGAGATCAAAACTGGAAGGCTTTATAGGGAACATCTTTAACATTTGCTCTGTTCTCAGTGTGCCTGATTAAATGTAACATTTTGAGATCCCATAGTTCTGAGAAAAACATAAATCATTGTCTCACAGCTGCTGGCGTGCCTGGGGAAAACACATGCTATTCTTCACTCTCATGCTTTTTTTTTTTGTCTCGATGATCATAAAGCCTACCCTGCCTGTTGGCCCCTCCTCCTCTGCTGCGAGTCAGGATGGTGGAGGGTTAGGTTGGGGGGGAGGGGGGAGGGGGGCTCTGTGGTTCGGCATAAACCCTGGCTCCTCCTCACTCAGCCTTTCTCCTTCACACAAGGCCCCCTATGTAATGCATAAACAGTGACGGCCTAAAACCTGAGAATTAATCAAATCAAGCTAGCATCTGATAAGCATTGCTTATCTATGTTCAGGAGACAACTCAAGGTCATTCTACATGGACAATTCAACATTCTGGTCACAATCTACTTTAATGTAATTAACAAATAATTTATATATCCAATACCGGTCACAAATCGTTCTTGTTGTGTGAGGAAAAAAATCTGGCTCTCACTTGACCTATTAATTTCCAAACTGTACCCTTGTGATCCAACGTACCAACCTGAATTGCTGTCAGATTTAACTTAATACTATAGAAACTATAACAACACTGTGATCTAAAAGTGTATCTCTCATATATTATGTTCCAACCTTAACTTTCTTGTGTGTTTTTTTTTGTTTTTTTTAAACAGCATTTCTGTATCATAACACCCAAACATGATTCATGTATGGTTATTGCAGGAAAAATAATACTTGGCTATAACAGTACATTAAACTGCCAAAAAGTCTTATCAATGTTGGGTCCATATGAAATAACTGCTCAATTAGTCACAAATAAATCCTCTGAGAACATCATGTTGTAACACAAAGAGTTAATGGCAAGATATGAAATTTCTATACAGCTTTAGATCTATAACAGGACATTTCAAACAAGAACTGCTAAGTACTTCTGCGTTAAAACCCCTGCCTTTAATTGTGTTTAATTTATTAGAATGTTCCAACCTCAACTCTGTTAAATGAAAACACATAAGTCTGGATCTGCAGAAGTTCTACAAGCATGGGTACTCCCTCTAACCACCACCCCAAGCCAGTTCCAAGCAAAGTGGAATTTCTTTTTAATTCACTGGTAAACAATTAGACAGAAACCAGATGTCACTGGCCATATTAAAAGGAACTTATCTCCTTGGTGAATTAACTTTGCATGAAAGATTGAGACACTTCTAAAACATGTTTCAAAAATGCCATCAAAATGTTGGACTGTGAAGAATTACTTATTATAACAGATTGTTACTTTGTTGGAAAACAACACTCCCAAATGTGCTCTTGGGTTTACCATTAACCCCTTGACGCCTGAATTTGTTTCCAAGAATTAAAACATTTTTTTCCGTGTTTCTGCTTTCAAGTAGATGCTAAATTAAGTTGAGAACGTTTATTTGAAAATAGCACATAAATAGATATTACATAAAAATAGTACATGCATAGCACATCTAACGGATGTTGTTCTGTCTCCGACTGGTCCTATGACAATCTAATGCTTGCAAAAAAGTTCCTAGGTATGTATTTAAGGTGCATCAACCGGCAGTGGAGGAATACGGACGATATTTTGGCTGCATTTGGAGCGGAAGCGGTTTGATGCAAATTTGCGACAATAGGCATCAAGGGGTTTTTAAACATTTTCAGGCAGATATCTGTGTTATACAAATGGGCCAAGCCAGAAATTTTTCAGACTTTTTCGATTAGAAATTAGAATAGAATGTGGCTGTATATTAGACAAAATACATAAAATGTACCTCAATGATCTTAGAGGTCAGGGCCTGACTGAGTTCAAGCAAATAGCTTCCTAGATAAATTCAGGGATACATAACAAAACTGCTGGCAATTTCCAGATGCTGTCACATCCTCTTAGAAATGAGATGACACAGAGACCATATTGACATGATGCGAGGGGAAAAAAACTTGGGGCAAGGCTTCTCTCAACTTCAGTCAATAACATACAATAAAGTGAAAGCAGCAATGCATGCGAGTACATATCCAAAGACTTTCGCCCATATAGAAGAGCATAATGTAGATAACTTGAAATAACAATGATGCTCTCCTTAATGGGCGGATGTATCCATCATAAATGTGCTCTGCATTTAATCCCTACAAAAACCAGAAGCAACTAATAACATGAAACATAGAAAATAAAAGATGATTGTGACTCATTATATCTTAATGTTTTCAGTATGACAAGGGTGTAGGGAATTGGCTTTTCTCTTACTCTCCAAGCCAAGTCCTATGCTCTATGTATAATGACCATTCTTGGAGAATTTGCTAAATGGAATCAACAGAGCCATATGGGAGCAATAAAATATGTTTGATGCACAGGCCAAGATGTCCAACAATTCCAAAATGTCAAGATCACACAATGTTGAGCCTCTGAGATGGTCCCATGGGAGCAAAGGGTGCCGCTCATTTAGAGTAGTGCAACTCTACCTTTCATCTTCAGTTGAATGAGGCACTGCATCCATCATTCCATTAACACTGCCCTAACAGGCTCACAGTCACCCTCTGGATGACAGCGGGGACATGGGACATGTGGCTGACCATAAGCTTTGATGTAAACCTGACCACCATGTACAAAACACAGACCCACAAATGGATACCTTCAAAACCCTGTGCTTTTCCCTTAGCAAAATACTTGACAAAAGACACACACATGCACAGAAAGGAGAAAGTTACAGTCTGTTAAAACTGTTTGTGTCAAGTCATCCTGCTGTCTTCAGCGCTAAATGAATTGACAGTTATACAACTGATAAAAGACCTACGATCTGCCGGAAATAATTTGTTTTGAGACCTTTAAGACAAAAAGGAGCACATGAATAATGGAATAGAAAGGAGACATGAAACTAGAATAATAGCTGTGACATTAAATGAAAGGGAATTAAGAAGTGCTGCAAACAAGAGAGTTAAATAAAGCAAAAAAAAGAATCTAAGAACAGTAAAAATTGGCAATGATGAGAGGTTGCATGCAGGCCTCCACTGCTTCACATCTGCTGGATATATCAAGTGCTTCTGGAAATCGACCCTCACCACCCTTTTACCTTCATCGTCTGAAAGCTTTCCCATTCCCTTTGCCTCCTTTTGGTTTTCTGGTTTATGTTTGGATCAAGTTTTGCTAATAACAAAAATAAACTGTCCTTGTGAGCCATTTCTTTACAGAAATAATAGGCTCCCTGTATCAATGTTATAGACTAAGGCTGTGCACTGAATGAAATGAACCAGAGATGCTCAAAATATCATCAGTGGCGCTCTGAAGGATGGAACAACCCCTCGTCAGAAATATAATGTTTCATTTCAAATCTACTTTTATGCAGGGTGCTCTGTTCAGTGGTTACAGGAGAGGAATTTACTAGGTGACATCAAACAACCTCCCAAATGTCTCTGAACAATACTTATCTTCTTGCCTCACGAAAGCACCTGAAGCCAGCTCGAGCTTCATCGCATTGCTGACATGTTTAAGGCCCGGGGGCCTGATATGACTCAGGAGCCTGGTTGGGATTATTAGATAAGCAAAGACCTTACAATAAAACTCTGCAGCATGTGTTAAAAATGATGTACAGTTGTGACTCTTAAGAATCTTTGAAAGATTTCAATCCTCCCTAGGAGAGGAGAGGAGAGGAGAGGAGAGGAGAGGAGAGGAGAGGAGAGGAGAGGAGAGGAGAGGAGAGGAGAGGAGAGGAGAGGAGAGGGAGTTGATACCTGAGTTTCTGCAGTCATCTCCTTGCTGTGGTATCTGAACAGAAAAAGCCAGCAGGTCAGGGGCAAGCAAAGATTCAGGCTTGCGAATCTCATTAAGCCAGCGGCTCATGTAGAGTTCTTTGGTGTCGGATGGGCCCTGAATCAGAGGAACCAGCTTCTCCTTAACCCCCTGTCCTGAACCTAAGAAACAAGAGTATTTAAATTCTGAATTAAATCCACATTTGAAATAAAAAAAATCATGTCATATGTATTGTAAGTGTTTTTTAGAGGGCTCTTGGTTTATACATACATTCTTTCCAAATTGCATTATTGACTTACATTTTTCAGAAAGAAATAATTGCTGTTTAATTCGACACCAAACACATTAAATACAATTTGTGCGTTTATATTTCAATAATTGTTTTGAGATCTGCCTCAATCATTTGCATTTTGACCTTTGTGATTTCTGCGCCATGAAACTGGCTCATTTCATATCCTTGCCTTCAAGAACCTAATTACAAAGCCTCAGAAAAGAACAACTTTTCATTCACATAGTTAGAAAGAAAACATAATACAGATGGACTGAAGAAAGACAGAGGAAAAGATAGTGTAGAATTTGTAAAGCTATAAGTTAAGGAGAGCTAAAGAAGAGTCTAGTCAGTCTCATTCTCTTGTTTCTACACAGCCAATAAAGTTTTAACAGGGCACAGCTGCACACACCTGGGATCCTGGCACACACTTTTATAGCTCCCACGGTTCCCGAGGCGCATTTCACTGTTGCACGGCTGCAAAACTTTAGCTCCATGTTTTGGACCGAGCCCTCGAGAGTCGGTGACAGGCCTGGAGACTTCACACCTAATAAAAAAAAAAAGTGAAAATGAAGTGCAGCACAGGTTAAAAACTGCTGCTGTTGCTTAGTTAAACCCTCGATAGGCCTTTAATTGTTCTTGACCTATTTTGTTCCTTCTGTATCTCCCCGAAAGTTTTTAGGAATCCAGGTGCTACGATCACAGCTTCCTCTGACATCTATTGAAGTGCGTAATTCAACCCACTATTTACACAATAAACCTGTTGCTGTGTTTATAACATGTTATTTTTCTTTAATAAGTAAGCTGTCGCTCATAAATGTCAGTTCAAACATGTTTGAAAATTCTTATTAAATATAAAGTTTTGTTAAAACACAGTTACCCATTTCAATAAAGCTCAACTCAAACTAATTTATCGTACAAGTCAAATTCCTCATACTTGTAAATCTATTGCAGTAATAAGTGATTGTGATAGACCTTTATTCATGGTTGATTCCTTCAAGTGTCATGTGTTGGTTTTAAAAACAGAACAGAGGAGAAACAATTACATTCAAATCAAAAATTCTTTTCTTGATCTGAGTTTAGTCAGGATCTTATTAGCTAACTGAATTACTAAACAAATGTGCATACAGATCGATTCATACTATCTGAACACACACAGACATTTGGGTTATTTGAGCGACATGAAAAACCAAAGATCTTGTAGAGACTGACATGCAGTAGGCACTGCATAAAGGGAGACTACATGCACACAATATAGATTACAAAAAGATGTCATTTGATGATACTATTATATGTTTTTAAAAAACAGGCCAGTGCAAATAATGGATATCCAGATCCTGTGAAATAATGAGATATTATTAAAACCAGAGAATCAGAATCATGACAAGGTCCGTTCCCTGTGCTCGATGCAGTCTAAATAAACGGTGCTGAGAGTATCACTATTACATATTTCCCTTTGGCCACGTAGATGTCCTAGAGGGCATGGTGCACCTGCTGGGGTGGTGGTTGTTGCTTTTGGGGGGGGGGGGGGGGACGACAATGCTTTGCCCAGCTGTTAAGACTATAAAAGTTTTGTACACAGGAAGAGGAAACACACAAGGCCTGGTAGTTCCACTTAACAGTGTCATTCAGTTTGGTTGGGAAGTAACTGCATTAGTTTTGTGTTTTTAAACCATACATGTGTGTTTCTGTGTGTGACCGAGTCACTTCAGTTTCTGAATGTGTGTGGTGTCTTTCTTCAAGTAATGGCAGGTGCAAGAAGTGTGTAAACACACAGCTACAGGGCAGAGGCCACCACACTCGATCAAACAGCGGAGGGGGAAACCACAGGCAGATGGATTTGCCATCCTTAGTGTTAGTGGCGAGATTAGAAAAAGGAGGGAGAAATGGACGGAAAGTAGAGAAATACTGAAGTGAAAAAGTATAATGAAAGCCCTCACTGACAGGGCAATAATGGATTTGGGGGTTATTTTTACATTTCTGTCTACCTTGATGGTTCATATGCATGTGTTTCCAGATGTGTGCGTGCATGCGTGCCTCTGTGTGTGTGTGTGTGTGTGTGTGTGTGTGTGTGTGTGTGTGTGTGTGTGTGTGTGTGTGTGTGTGTGTGTGTGTGTGTGTGTGTGTGTGTGTGTGTGTGTGTGTGTTAGGACATCTGCAGACTTGAAAGTCATGTTTTACACATTCCATCATGTCCTGCTCTCACAGCTTTGAGGCATGTTCTGGGAAAGTTATTTACTATGCTAATCAAAGCGTATTTTTTTATATCAGCATTTAAAATTCAAATGAATGGGAAGGGAAGAAGAATCACTGTCTCTACTTCTGCAAGCCATCTTGTTCTTGATTGATGTATAATAGACACAAAGACAATAATGTGGCATGGAAAAAAGGGGATAATAATTTAGACTTGGAGCTACATCAGAAGTTCTTAAAGTAATGACAGAAGAGTTACAGTATACTACGTTTAAGGTAACCGGTCCCTCGTACATATATAAGCATTTGGATTAAGTTTTAGATGGGATTAGGTTTTACTTAAAAGAGGATATACATCATCATAGCCAATCATAGGCAGGTAGACATTAAAAGGAGAAAGAAGCCTGCATTACAAAAAGCTCCAATTCTGGAATAACTGGCCCTCAACAGTCATGGGGCAGACAATAAAGAGGTAGGAAATAGAAAAGTTGACTTAAAGCAACCAGCTGAGCCAATAAGTGGTGATACAGACACAAAAGCTGTCTCTCCTAAATTAAAGGTGGCCGACGTTGAGGCACTAAGTAAGAGCAGCAGGTCTGTTGGCACTTTGCCAATACTGTCACACAGGGAAAACATAGACACATGCTGAAAGTGTGGGACAGGAACAGAGACACAGTGAACCAGTAATGGTTTGTCCTGCAGTCAGACCTGAAAAGAGAGCAGCTTTAGCAGGGGGCCAACAGCTTCTGTGAGAAAGACCCATCACTTTTCTAAAAACCTTGTCTTTTATACTGCCAGGGAAAGCTTCAGAGATGTTAAAACATACTAACTCATGGATGGTGATCTTATATGGTTGTAATAATGAAAAATACTTGGACACATGTATGTACGTATGTATGTACATACATACGTACATACATACATACGTCCAAGTATTTTTCATTTTATATATATATATATATATATATATATAGATATATAGATATATAGATATATAGGAGGAGGAGCAAAAATATAAATAGGAGGGCGGACCACTATAGTCTATGGGTGGGAAATAATGGTATAGTTTTGTTTTACAATCTGAAAATACAATCTGAAGGTATTCCTTTTGTAATATATCAGTGATAAATAATACTTCTTTATTTATGTAATTTATGAAGCACAAAAAAACAGAGATATTCAACTGGGGAAAAAAGGAATCCCTGCAGTGCCACCACAGCTTACCACTGTCCACACACTGCTGCCATTTAAAGGAAAACTTCTGTTGTACACAACAAACGTGCTTCTCTCTATGTGGTAGCTCAGCTAAGCTGCTTCCAGCAAACTGAGAGGGGTCTGGAGTGGTGGAGTTTGCAAGGGGTGGACTATTAAGGCCTTGATATAAAGACACTGATGGGGTTTAAGTGCTGATGGTAGCAGAGTGTGGGGGTCTAATTTCCATGATTACGATTCTCTCCAGGTGCTGCCTGTCTTTCCTTCTGACTAAAGTAGTGACACATGGTCTCCGCACATTAAAAAACTTGGTTCTCTCTGCCACTGAATTACCACAATTAATGAGAGTTCATGAGGAAGCAATTTGGCCAACACTAATGGACCAAGGCAGAAGGGTTTGGAAGACCATGAAAGTGTTGGAGTGTGTGGGTGTCTGTGGGAGGTGGACAAGATGCAGGGTAAACTTAAGTACAAAAAAGTAATACAAGAAGTAACACAGATGAGAGAGGGTATTGGAAAATAGTAAAGAATGACAGAAAAACTAAACATGCTTTGACACAAAGGCGGTGTTTCCCGCACAAAGACTATTCATGGATGACATGCATGAAAATTGGCAAATACAATCAATGAACTAGTGGCTAAGAAAGCGAGACATTTACTGTTAGGTCTTGCAATGATTGAGAGACAACTCTCATTTTTAAATGACTCTTCTCATGCGTCATCTTTGGTGCAGCTGGATTCTGTTGATCAGAGTTTTGCTCTGTAGTTAATTAAAAAAAAAAAAAAAGCCTCAATACACGAGTCTAACCTGCTGTGATCACAGAATTGCAAGTTGACTTTTTATTTTTTTTCAAACCAGAGTTGAATTGTTTGGAGTAACTTTATAAAAAGCTCTGCTTCTGAAGACAGTCACAGGCTCATAGGGTGGGCAGGAGGGAGGGGAGAGGTGCAGGTTAGTGATTGTGTGTGCATAGGTGCACGTGTTTGTGTGTTTGTGAGAGAACTGCAGGGAAGCAAACTATGTGAATAAAAGTCCTTCGTAACATAAATAGTGCAATTTGTTTAAAATTGTATTTTACAGTATTTTCAATAACCCCCTGGCCACCACCCAGGTACAGTGTGCCATCATTCTCTGGGATTCACTAAAAGGATTTTCAGTGCAGTGCAACTGCCACTAGTTAAATGCGCTATGTGCAAATGTATATTGATATTTGAACACCTATAGTATATAGTCAGTCCTCCTCATTGCGTCTTCCAACTCAGTATCTCAATCAAGAGCCTACTGTGCTTTGACTATTTTGGTTGTCATACAAAAACAGCAACATTCTGGCTTAAAAGAAGCATGCAAATAGAAAACCACTGAGGTTCTTCCTCAAAGTGATACAAAAAACCTAAAGACAATGACTAATGCCGCTAAACCAGCCCTTCAGTCGCGAAATGTAACTCAGTCTAGATTATTGCCTTTTGTTATTTTCTCAAGAGCCTGGTATATAAAGCCTGTGCTCTGTTTCTCAAGCTTTCCATCCCCTGTCTTCTCTTCCTTTATGGGACAGAATTAAAAAGAAACCAAGCAGAGAGGTTTTTTTTTTACATCAATAATCCACTGAGATCAATATTTATGTCTCAGCTTTGAAGAGGCTGACTGTGTCTGTGTGTGGTGGTAGCCAAAGCGTAACTGGGGTTTTGGTGCTGCCGAGGCACTTCAATTGGAGTTGCAGGGAAAATTTATGGCCTTATGACGTGGCCTTATGTGCTCACTTGTCACTGCCCTTAGATGGGATGGTTGGCTCTCAGTAGGGAGCCAGTTCTGCAGACACAACAGATGACATAAATACAAACAGATTTATTTGGGCCTGTTATTGATTCAGGGCTTAGAAACATTTCAAAGAACTTTGCTGTGGCAACTTTGAATCCTGTTCAGTGAACTTTGATGAATATTTCTGTTTGTTTGTGTGTACATTACATTTTTAAACATGTTCGGCATATTAAAGGGGACATATTATGAAAAAATCCACTTTGACAGTGTTTTTGAACATTCATTTGGGTAACCTGAGTGTCTATTGACTCCCAAAATTTGAAATAAATGCTCCCGGTCATATGTTTGTGGTCTGCCAACACAAAAAAAATGCTCCGTTTCAAGTTTTCAAGAATTGTGGTAAATAAATACCATTGAGCAAATTTTCATTTTTGTGCAGGTCCGCCATTTCTATTCTCGCTACAGATTAGTGATGTCGACCAGGCAAACACAAAGGGAGGCTCATTGCATTTAAAGTAACATGCACACCTAAGGAAGTGTTCAGAGACATGGTTTATACAGGGTCACGAACATCATCTGGTGCTTGATATATGTAAGTTGTATTTTTACCAAAGTTTTTACCAGCACTGATGTTTCAATGAAAAGACGGGACTGTTTGAAAAGGTGAAAAGGGGGGATAGTATGTCCTCTTTTAATATGTTGGAAACTCCTTAAATCCATCCCTTTACACAGCTATATTTACTAGATTTAAAGGGATTTTATTCTTCACATTACTGAGCTTTAGAAGAAGGGTTACATTTGCATTGGACCAGTCTCCTCTGTAATGTCTTTAATATTTCAGAGATACTCCTTATTTCTAGTGTTTTCCGTGATGAATAACGTACTTTACACGTCTTGACTTGTCTTCCTATGTCTGCTTGACACATGATTTATTGATTGTCTTTACCTTGGTAACACTTCATAAAGAAAAGTTTAGGAGGTTTTCATATATCAAAATTAAGTATAGTCTTCTTGGGGTTAGAAGTACTCAGTCATATTCTAAAAACAAGTTCCAAAAGATCTGCTCCCTTAGAAACTACCAACAACCAAACGTTTTTTCTTCTTTCTACTTTGCATCAGAGAGAAAACATAAAAACTTTGATGTGAAACTCATGCTTCAAGGGCTTTAAGCAGATCATCCATGTCTTCACTCATGCCAGCGATGTCATTGTGTTTACCATGACAGAGAGGCAGGCTACCATTCAAACAAAGAGAAGAGAAACCCCTTGGCACAATATCAGTTGGGCCAATGAGTGCAGCATAACAATAAAATGACAAAATGACACGCCTGATGTCCCCTAATGACTTTCTAAAATGATCAGCCACAAGGGCTTATCTGTATGTGCACACAGTTGTATGGTGAAGGTCTGAAGTCATGTTGTTTGATGAGAAGCAAACCTCAGGCACTTTATGTTTCTCAGGACGTTAAACATAAATATGCTTTCTGATACGATGTCCAGTTTGAGAGAAACACAAAAAACTTCTACTTGGTATCCACTCCTCTGGCATCTCCCATTTACTGTGAGAAAAAGTCATTGAACAAAAAAGAGCAGAACACTCTAGGAAGACAAAAGAAAGGGGGGAAGCTTGAGTCTGGACTGACTTAAAACATCATCACAATCTGCCAGGAATGGAGTGAGGGCCCGTCTGTAGCTCATTGAAGTTTTCAATGACAAGCTCCGTCTCAAGTTCCTACCAAGATTTATTTATCGGTTCTCAGATGCTGACACAACGTGTTTTTAATGTCAGAAATAAGGTTGAGTATGGATGAAAGGGCCCTTTTTTCTTTTCCCTCCTGCTTTCTTCATGACCTGATGTCAATCCGTGAAGCAGACAAGAAGACAGCAATTTCTTTCAAACCAATCTTAGTGTCTTAAAAAAACTATGGATACTTTGAGCAGAGGGGAAGCCAGTGCAGATATCTCATCATTTTTGTGAAGCTTCCCTAGACTTCCCAAAAACATATGGATTAGTCAGCCAGTGGTAAAGAAGTAGCCAGCAAATAGGGTCTGGGGTCTTGCACCCCATGGAAGAATCCTGGATGTAAAAGGACAAATGTGGTTGTTTCTGGCATGCCACAACACTGATATTTATTTGAGTGAGTTCCATATCCCTTCTGAACAGTTAATGTAAAATTGCACTTCTTGTGGCCAATCAGTGAAAAGCCTTTTTGTTCAATGTAGTGTTCAGTACAGTGCTTTGTCTGGTGCCTAATTGTCTCTGAACAGAATAAAGGCTGCAAATACCTGTCCAGTTATGTATCTACACACAGAGGTGAAAATGTATTTCAAATAAGACAAGGCAACATGATGAAGTGACAACAGCCACAACTTGTATGTACATCAAGGGTAGAAAAAAACAATATTAACATAGAGTAAAATTTTCAACTAAAGATAAAGTCATTTATTAGTTCTGTTGTTGAACGTTGTGAAATTGTCTCCACAAATGGAAAATGACAGCAGGATAACAAAAGGAGATGTTTGAGGGATGTAATCTATATAGAGAACACACTACCGATGCTATACAGCCTGTGAAACCCTCTGCCAATCCTCCCAGTTATATCAATATTAAAAATGGTTACCATGACAACCATGTTCACATGACAACTTTACACCTACATAGGCTTGAGTGGGTGAAATATTTAAGTTATAACTTATTCTTAATTGGCACTATCTAAGCTGCTAAGAAAAAGACCTTAAATGTTAGCAGCGTGTTTAGTCTGTCACAAAATTAGAACTTCAGTTTAAGTTAGGCTACCTTCAAATTTAGGCAAAGCTAGTGCAACCCACTACTGGCTTCCGATATCTCCACTATCAATTGGGATGCCAGATCATAAATAGTCATGTCATTCCATCTTCCTCAAAGATTGAAGGATAGTGAAAAGTAGTCTCCATGAGCTCAGCCTAGGAGGGTAAACTTCTCTGGCTTGTCATGACGATTAGTTGATGGAATAATAGTTGTGAAAAAAAAAGGCCATTCCTGCCCAAATCCGTGCAGGAATAGAAGAAACACAATCAAGGAAAGAAAAATGGAAAAAGACAAGTATGATCTGGAATCATAACAAAAAAAGCATAGAATACCGGGGATTAGCGAAGAGAGGCGACACATTTTCCCCTCCAATAACACAGAACTATTACCAAAAGCCAGGCCACAGCGTCACGGGGGGATTCACATCAGGCCTATGCTCCTGACGGCAGTAAGATCACAGGGATCTTAGCTGCTGGCCTTGACAAAAGCATCTTTTTACATGCAGTGCAAATATGCAGTGAAGTGTTGTGGACAGGGTCTTTGAACAAGATTGTCTTTTTTTGTGTGTGGAAATATCACTGTGAAGGGAAGTAGAAAGAAGTCCCCCTGGTGTAACCTTGAATAGTCTTGAGTCTTTCTTTTCTGATCTTTTCCCACAATCCCATTCTGCTGACAAATGTGCCGGGGAAATTTAAATAAAAAAGACTTGTTTTAATAATGATAGCATTATAAGCAATACTATAAGTCCTGGGCTATTGTTATCATCCTTCTTTGGGTCTCTATTTGGTCAGAACATGGGCTTGCTGAATCCAAACAATTGTGCCGTCCTTTGCCTAAAATAAGATCATATGTTGTGAGGTCAGGAGCACATATTAAATCTGCTAAAAAAGGATGTGGGCAGGCATCCATGCTTATGCATGTCTCTTTGTGTGTATGTGTGCGTATGTGTGTGTGTGTGTGTCCTGAC